>NC_081428.1:53276141-53401245 GCF_949786415.1 Peromyscus eremicus | reverse complement strand
TACCACCTGCGTCCTGGAATATTGCTTTACAACACAATTAGTTTGTGCAGCACTAGAGATCAAACCCAAGGCTTACTGTAGGAACACTCCTAGCCCTCTCATTGATACTTTGAAGGGGATTGCATTGAATCTGTATATCGCTTTTGGTAATATAGGCATTTTCACAGTATTGATTGTGTTGTCCAGGAGGTCTTTCATATTCTTGTGTTTTTTCCAGTATTTTTTTTCCCTTGGTGTTTTAAATTTTCATTGAAGTGACCTTTCATTTGGTTTAGTAAGTTTACCCCAATGTATTTTGTTATTTTATTTTATTTTAATTTTGAGGCCATTACGAATGGGATTGTTATCCTGTGTTATAAAAAAGATATTAGCCACTATGCTTCAAATACTCAAAGTTCATTTTAAAAATATATATTTTTGGTTATATTTATGGACAATTGCATTACTAATACTCTGCAAAATATTGACATTTTAAATTATTTAATATCCTTAGAAAGCTTCACTTTTGTTTGCTTCTCTATGAAGAGTCCTAGGAACCTTTATTCTGATTTTGTATCTGAATTTGTCTTTTCTTACAACCTGCTCTCATAAAGGAAAATAATAATTAAAGTATTTTTAAAAAGCAATAACAAAGCAGCTAAAAAAGCCAGATTTTCCCCATCTATCCTCCCCCAACACAGATGTGGATACTATCCATACTTCCTGCAGTAAATCATTCCTCCACCAAGAGTAAGCGATTTGAGGCTTCAACCCTATGCAAAGAACTATAGGTAATTGAGGAAAGATGGGAGCAGGAGAAGTTGTCCTCCTCAGGGAAAAGCACACCAATTGGTTGTCCATAACCAAATGGTCAGCCCTGAAAACATACAGACAAGTATCATTGCAGGCTCAATGGGTTATATTTAAGAATATGTATATGTATCCAAACACATATATGTATCAAAAACAAATAATGAAAAAAAGAACATGAATTTGAAGGAGAGGATGGAGGGATATATGGAAGGTTTTGGATGGTAGAAAAGGGAGAGGAAATGTGATTCAATGACAATATCAAAAAATAAACACCAAAAAAAAGAGTAAGTGATTTATAATTTAATGCTGAATTTTGAGTTTTTATTTTACTGTGACTCCTGGCTATTTGGTGTTTTTGAAAACTATTGTATGGAAGATGGTCATATCTTTTAGTTATTTTTAAAATCTTCTTACTCATTTATCGTATAGCTGTAAGATGATATACTAAAATGGTTTTCACAGTTGCAACAAAAATGACCACTTCCTTTGAGGAAATATTTATTTAACCATATATGGAATATATGCTGTATGTCTTGTATGAGCAGGTTGAGTCGCATAATTTTTATGGAGTGCCATATGAACAACCTGTACAGATTTTTGGTCTGTCAAGCTCCAACATCAGGGAAAGCAGGGAGCTCCATGAGATTTCTCTATGGTGCTTCTTGCAGCAGAAAGCTGAGGGGAAAGAAACCTTTGCCTGTTGCCTTAACAACCAGTGTTGCTCATGACCTTCACTGAATGCCTCTGCATTTTTTAGCAACATTGCTGAGTAGGAGGAAGGCATGGATTAAGGAAGCATATTCTTGGAGACTATTGTGCACAGCCTAAATAACCATCATAATGCATAAATGTGAAGGAAACACAAAGCCGACTAATTGTAAGATCTGAATTGAAAGAGAAATCTGGTGGCATCAACTGGGGCCTTTGGCTCTAGGGTTGTTGAAAAGGTTTTATGTAGGAAGTGCTGATTGGCATGATTACGGGTCCAGAAACCAAGCTGCCAGCTGCGGCTATGGCTGTGCAATGCTTCTGCCATCTTACCTGAGCCCTGGGAGAAGGAGCCCAATGGCTGCTGTGAATTGGTGAATGCATTCAGCCTTGTCCTCACCAAAGAGGACTAAAAATAATAATAATAACAGTAGTAATGAATACATATGAAGAGGTCAAAGTAAGAGTACCCAAACCCTGCCCCTTGTGTTTGCAGTCTTGACAATGAATCTTCCTGTGTCTTATAGCAGTGAAGGGGTCAATGAGCAGTATGGTGTCCTGGTAAATAAATGGGCTTGGTCTGACCCTGGCCAGTCACAATGTGGCAGGGTCCCTTCCATTCTCTCTTTCTTCTTTCAGTCACCAGTGCTTCATCCTTTTCTTTCTCCCAGTGATGCAATGAACAACTAATAAATATCTAAAAATTTCTGAAAACAATTTTACTAAACATTAATCCACAGCATAGGTGCTCAGGTGTTAGGAGTTTATTTTCTGCTTTGAAGAACACCCTTATAGGAAAAGTTGTGGCTCGCTTGTATACGCACACAGAAATTTCCATGGGTGACATGATACCAGGGCAAATGGACACGTTTTGTTGAAACAAATGTGAAACAAGCAGAGAGAACAAACTTCAAGAGGTATAGGACACCGGAACCAAGCTTCATACATGAAGAGACACAGGAAGGCACTTAACACCTTGCCATGTCTCTGACCCAGCTGTTCCTGTGAGTGGACTGAAGGCTTAAGCTCTTGGTTAGTAACAGGTTTCAGATGGTAAAGCTATTCTTCTGACAATAACTGTTCTTGTGGCAATAATGTCACTACTTCATTTCTTTTGGTAAGAACTGCCTTTGAATTTTATTAATTCCCATGAAATGAGGGGCCAACATATTCAGTACAACTTCCTTCCAGCTTGCATTTATTCAACAAATAACTATGTGGGGTGGAAAGAAAGTTACAAGATGGTTCAGAGAATTGACATAAGCCCTACCCTCTTGGTGTTTAAGATTACTGGAGATATAGACGTGTGTAAGTCACCACTTATTAAATACACAACTATCAACTACAACAGTAGCTGCGGAGAGCATGACTTTGCAACAGCAGCTCAATGTTGTGATTCTTAAGGTTCTGTAGAAAACTTGTCGGCACTGTATTTTTAGAGCAAAAATGGATGCCTACGGTTCTACCCGCTAGTTTCTGCTAGCTTTCCCTCATTTCTAGTCACCTCTTCTTTTTAATAATAGAGATTTCTACTGGAACATGGCTGCCCAGATATAAAATGAGTTTCCAAACTTCTCTTACAGAAAGTTATGACCCAATGACAAAGTTCTGGCTGACATGATCAAGAATCCTGTGCTCAAGCAGGGAGCTGCTTTTTACAGGCTGCCTTCCCTTTTCCTTCTTTCTTCTTTTGTTCTGGCTGAAAGTGTCAGCAAGAGTAAAACAGAAAGAACTTTTTACATCAAGGTGAGGATGTCATATATGGAAAAGAGAAAGCTGAGAAGATTTGATACAACCTAGCAGTCATACTCAAATACCCACTCAGGACTTTTCTGCAGGAGAGAAAAACACTATCCTGCTTTACCTCGCTGTAACTTTTTGTGTCTTTGTTATATCAGCCTGTGGATGGATTATATGATATTCTTCCAACAGGTTTGTATCAGTTTTCATTGAAAAGAAATTTGTATTGCAAGAATCATAATGGACACGCATTTTTTCCTAGTGAAGTTTCAATAGAGTGTTTTCACATTCCTAATTGATATTTCCAGCACAAGTATAAATAACTGCTCTATAATATACTCCAAATCTCTATTCTTTTATTTGTTTTCTTTTTCTTTTTTTCTTTCTTTTTTCCGGAGCTGAGGACCGAACCCAGCGCCTTGCTGAGCTAAATCCCCAACCCCTATTCTTTTATTTGTATGATGTTAAAAGAAAGGAAAACAACATTAATGTTAGAGATCACAAAAGAGTATATTAGAAAAATCTATAAATTACTCCATCTTCTGATGTTCTTAATACAGGAAAAGGGCTAAGAAATTGGGACACAGAGAATGGTATTAGAGGCCTGATTTTGGACTTTATATGGTCTGCTCTTTGGGTCTTTACTGAGAGATAGAACTGTAAGTAAGACCTGACATCCAAGAATTATGAAAAATGGAGGACAATACCTCTACTTCATATATGCATGTGTTGTCTGTTTCACGTCATTTTAGAGAGAATGACTGTAAATGACTTCAGAAGCATTGACTAGAATCTTCACAATGCACTGCCCTAAAATAAATTTTAAATTATTTAATTTTAAAAAGCTGAAAGTGTATTTCATCACTTTGTGTTTTTTTACTGATTATTTAAAGGTAAGCAATTTTGGAATAGGTAGAAATATGTGTAGCTAGAGTTTTCTCCAGTCCCACTCAGGCCCCCACAGTTCCATAGCCTACTTATAAAATAATCACCCAGAAGCTTATATTAATTAAAATTGCTCAGCCATTAGCTCAGGCTAACTATTGACTAGCTCTTACATCTTAAATTAACTCATTTCTATTCATCTATAAGTTGCCACGAGCCTTGTGGCTTACTGGTACTTTTACATCTCGCTTCCTCTGTGTCTGGATGGGGGCCCCTGACTCAGCCTTCCTGTTCCCAGAATTCTCTTCTCTGCTTGTCCCACCTGTACTTCCTGCCTGGCTACTGGCCAATCAGCATTTTATTTATCAGTCACTCAGAGCAACACATTCTTAGCATCCCCAGCAAGTATGTCTTGGGTCATTGATGCATGCTATTAAATTAGCTTGAATGATACTCTGGATTACAAATAATGAATAAAGTGTAAGACTATACATATACACACACACATATATATATGTGTGTGTGTGTGTGTGTGTGTGTGTGTGTGTGTGTGCATAATATAAAGTTCTCATGAGTCTATGAAATATTTACAGATACCACAAGATAAACCATGTTCAAAGAAAGAGACAGACAGAGAGACAGACAGAGACAGAGAGAGACAAAGAGAGAAAGAGACAGAGACAGAGATAGAGTAAGAAAGAAAGAAAGAAAGAAAGAAAGAAAGAAAGAAAGAAAGAAAGAAAGAAAGAAAAAAGAAAGAAAAGAAAGAAAGGAGGGAGGGAGGAAGAAGAAAACCTCGAGACCTGAACTCAATTTTCATTAAGTTTTCATTGCTTAAAATAGTTAATAATATTAAACAAGATATCAGAGCAACAATATGACTTTCATTTCTTCATGCTTGACTTCGAGTCATAAAATCATCTGAAAGGATTCTACTTATATCAGATGGCATGGTATATTTAACGTTTTGTTTGTAATCTCTATGTGAACCATAATCTCTTGTATGCTTCTCATCTTTAGTCATGGATGGTCAAGTCCTTGGTTCATCTGCTCCCTCCATTGGTCTCATTCCTTTTCCGCTGGTCTAATTCCTCTCACCTAATCAAATGTGCTATCATTATCAGTTCTTTTCCCCACCTTTGTGGATGCTCAAATATATGACCAATGATACTTTATTTCTCACATATGTCAACTATTCCCTGTCATTGGATTTCACTGAAGATGAACTACTTCAGGAAACTAAAAAGTAGAATCCAATCACTTTCCACAGATTGCCTCTGGTTGCCATTCTTTGCTCCAGACCAATGTTCTAGTTTCATAAAGAAATAAATCAAAGTAAATCTTGTTTTTGAAGGTCACACCACCTGTTTCTTTCTCTGCTGTGGCATTGCAAACCCTGTCATCCTTCCACTGGACTTCACAGGCCATGGCCAACCAGCTTGTCATGGTGGTTTTCATGATACTTTGCCTTCCTTGCCACAGCTTTCAACTCAGTTTTCATTTCAGTGTTTATATTAATAATGAGTTAAACATGATATCTCTTTAGCCCTCCCTTTATGTTTTACTCCTGTGTTAAATTTCAGAATTCCATTTTCTTAACACAACAGCCTTTAAATTCCTTCAGTGTTTTCATTCCCTCTTTCCTACCACATATTATTTTTTAGTACAATTTACCTGATGGTTCTTTAACTTCTCCACTTCACTCCATAGCTCTTTTATGTTTGTGTGGGGCTAGTGATGGTGAAGAAATAGAAATCAAGAATTTTAATGGAAATACATCAACACTGAGAAATGTCTTGAGAGAGGGGAAATGGATTCAGAACAGGAACATCTGGATCTATGTGAGAGGCATACTTTTTAAATATTTAGCAGTGCTATGTTACATAAAGACACAGCTGGATGAGCTCAGTGGACAGAAATTACTAGTATAGATGGCAGGCTTTCAAGATGTGTTGGTTACTTTTGCATCACTGTGCCCAAACACCTTTGAAGACAAGTTGAAGATCGAATTATGTATTCAGCTCATGATTTTAGAGGGTTCAGCCTATGCTTACTTGGCTGAATAAGATTGGGAAGAACACTATGTAATAGAAACATGTGAAAGAAGAGGTTTATGAAGAAAGATGTTGTCCACTTTACAGTGTGTAAGAAATACAGACTGTTACTGTGGGCAGTACCACCTCCAACTATACCCTGCCTCCTAAAATTTTCAAAACCTCCTAAAATAGTTCTTCAAGCTGAGGAGAAGTCCTTCATGCATGAACCTATTCATAGTGAAAATATAATAGGAGTACTGAACTACATCCTTGCTTGTCAGTCTAGTAGAGAAGAATCTGGCAAGAACACCTCAGAAGTATTTTGTAGGTTACAAACAACCAGGAGTTATGTGATATCATAGAAACCATTGTTTAAGGAAGAAGAACACAATTTCCTAAAAGGAATGCTGCTGGACACAGACAAAGATGTGGTGATATGCAATTTGTTAGCGAAAAGTAATTTTTGTAGGATTTAAAGTTGAAAGCCAGGTTCAAATAGACAAGTGGCTAAAAGATGAGGAAGTTAAAATATAAAGGAAGAAAATGAAATAGTAAAAGATCCCAGAAAAATATTCAACTAATAGTTTTGTTGGGTGTCTCTTCTCTTCTCTCCTCCTCAGCACCCCTCTGTTATCCCTTCCCTTCATTGACCCACTTTCCTTCCTTCTTTCTTTCTTTTCTTCCTCCCTCCTCCCTCCCTCCCTTTTTCCTCTTCTCCTCTCCTTTCCTTTCTACATTTATCTTTAAAGATGGAAGCTATAGAGTATGCTTGAAATTTTTATGGGATTATAAATGATGTAATCAGAGAGACCGATTAATCGTGTAGTAGAGACAGGAAAGATGAAGACACAAAAGTCCTTGAAAAAAATTCCCATTTTAGAATGGAAATCACTATACATGGAGAGATGTTTTCATTTTTTCTCCTTACACTGTGTTAATAAGATGATTTATTGGAGGAAATTGTTTTACACTCTCAGTAGCACTTTGGAAAAAACAACCCATATCACTGGCCTTCTTAATTTAGCATAAGAATGTTTTTTTCTCTAAGAAACATAACGATGAAAGTAATGGGGACAGGAGATTGCTGCAAAAGTATGAAACAATATATTAAGAAAGCAGAGAAGGAAACTAGAGTGAGCAATATTAGTCTACTTTTGATGTGATTGGGGCCCACCAGGATTTAGGCTCACAAATTAAAGTAAAATCAGGTGAGCTGGTTGTGTGTTTTCTTGAGTCCTCTCTCTCCTTGGACATCACCTTTGATGTGCTGCTCCTGCCCAGCTAGATAAGGCAGGAGAGGAGGGGATGGAGCAACCATGATGGAGACAAAGAAAGGTGTGGGATTTACAGGAGAGTACATTGATGACTCATGGAATTCAAGGCAGATAACCAATAAATGCAGCCAAATATAAAGTCCAGTTTATCCCCTTCTTAATCTAAAACTCTTTACAGTCAGCCTTAGTCCAGCACCATCTTTTACTGTCTGAGGGATCCTTTTATGATCCGGAGACTTATTTCTTCAACACAGTGTTCTTCCTTGAGGAAGGCTTTCACATCCTGTTTCCTTGTTGTTTTGCCAACGCAAAAACACACTATTTACCTCAAAGAGAATAATAGATTGATTACTTAGGAGCCAAGTATTAGCGAACAAAATAAATTTATCATAGTCCAAATAACACATTCAGTGTGATAACAGTTTGATTGAGGTTTTTTTAACAAAACAAAAATAGGTAATAAATCATGATATTTTTCAAATAAATTTTGGAGACATCAAGTAGGTGAATGAAAACAAAGCGGGGAAAACTCAGCTAAGGATTTTTTATATGATTTGATGTCATCCTTAGCTTCTGTGGTGGTAGAAGTCAATACATCTGAAAAGGTTTATGTAATAGTTATAAGGATGTTAGAGGACAGGACTGAATGTCTATAGAAGGAGCTAAGGGTAGTAGATATGATGGTTAATTTGCTATTTTAACAGAATAACCTAGGAGATAAGCCTCTGGTCATGCCTGTGAGGGATTATCTGCATTAGCTTATTGAGGTAGGAATATCATCTATAACTGTGGGCTGTACCACTCCATGGTATAGGATCCTGGACCAAACAAAGGGGGGAAAAAAAGCTAGTGGAACACAAACGATTTTTGCTCTCTGCCTCCTGACTATAGACCCAATTCACACGTGTCCTAAGCTCTTGTCATGTGACTTCTGTGTTATGAATATGAAGGACTGCACCCTCAAACTGTAAGACAAAATAAACACTCTCCAATGAGGTTTTTTTTTTTTTTCAGGTATTTTATTTAACCAATGAGAAAAAATAACTATGAATATTATAACCCATGGTAATTTGTTTCTGATTTTGCAACATTCCAGATCTCCATATTCACAAAATTCACAAATTCACAAATCAAACTTATAATGTAACAAAGATTTTCTTTTTAATCAGTTAGTATTTTCATCCTATGAATAGGCATGCTGAAGGTGATTGATAAGCACCACACATCAGTGAACTGGAGGTGGTTCTGGAAGCTAAGCTCCCTCACAAACTTTGCATTAAGATTACCACTGCAATGCCATAAACGAATCCCAAGAAATATTTGTTTAGTGTGAGTATTTACAGATCCAGTACAGTAATTTTAGTGGGATTTTAAATCGGGCTTCATGTAGTATTCCCAATCCATCTGTTAATTGCCCTGATTACATCCTCTGGCTGATTACACAGAAAATTGCTATCCAAGCCTCAGGTCAGGCAATGAGAAAGTTGTGGGTTGAGTTGTGCGAGGGGATAAATCGGTGTAAATTGAAGTAACAAGCAACTGAAAATAAAGGCTGCGATGTTTGGAGAGTGCTGATTGCTTACCACACTGGGCATCTTGCCTTCCACAAAGTCTAACTCTGTGGGCAGACAGGAAAATTAAACTGCGGAGTTACTGTGAGACAATATTTTCTCTTAAGTTACAAGCTCTCAAAGTTTGATTTGATGGGATTTTTCATTTGGTAAGGACAGGACTAGAAGTCCAACCAGAACAGTGATTTTCCTGCAATAGCTGATCTTGAATTGCATTTTTTTTAACCTCCCAGAATGTGAGTCCTTGAGCTCTGGAGTCTGACCTTCATTTCTAGGAGAAACATCAAGATCCCAAGAAGGAGAAGAGTGTGGTCCTTGAGACGAAGGGCTTGAGAACAAGTCTCACCTATCCTGGGTTTTATCCAAGTATAGTCTTATGTCCAGAATACAATTTTATCTAGGAAGAAGGAAGCCAGAGGATGTGTGAGAAGCCAGTAGACAGAGTATGAGGGTTCTTTTAAGTCTGGTGCATTCCCCCAGACACAAGAGACTCACTATAGCCCCATAAATGGAAGAGTCTGGGGTGGGGGTAGGGTTAAGCATTTAAGCAAATTTATATTTAGCTGATGAAAGACATGAAAGGCCTCTTTTAAAGTAGCATTTATATTTGCTTTGGGCCATGTTCTATTTGGTATTTTTAGCGGTGACTCAGATAACAAAGTAGAGGGCTTACTTACCAAGTTTCTGGGGGGAGGGATCTATTTTGTGAAGGATCGCTAATATTCTGAATAGCAAAATAGAATTTCAAGACTGTCAGCTTACCCAGGAGCTAAATATCAAACTGAATCCAGTAGAAAAAAAAAATCTCAGGTCCTTCACTTGAAGCAGCCATTGTGCAAGTCAGGTTAGGAAAATGCAAATTAATTGCAGTTCCTGGAAAAATCAAACTTGTAGTTACATTTAATGAGAAAACAAAGTAAAGTCTGGGTGATTGGACAGACATTTGGCCTCTGTGTTGTGGGGGGCAAGATTCCAACATATATCCTTTAGTCCTTAGATTATATCTGGAGTCTTGTGTTCAGCCATAGCTAAGCTATTTTAAAAGAACCATTGAAAAGTGGTTGATAGCCAGGCAGCAGTGGAACACGCCTTTAATCCCAGCACTTGGGAGGCAGAGTAAGGCGGATCTCTGAGTTTGAGGCCAGCCTGGTCTACAGAGTGAGATCCAGGACAGGCACCAAAACTACACGGAGAAATCCTGTCTCGAAAAACCAAAAAAGAAAAGAAAAGTAGTTGATAATCAGATGGCAAAAACGACTGTACCCCTGGGAAATAAGATGAAAAGAGGGGTACTTTGTGGGGTTACAAGTACTTCCTTTCACCTTGGCTATTTTTGCACAGGAGCCAATTTCGTCTTGTTCTGCGAAGGTCAATAATTCTTTCACAAATTGCACCGAAATACAGTGTCAAAATAAAGGATGTATTTTCACCAATTAGAGCTATCCAAGAAGGACTGAGGAAATGGCTGAGTTAAGGGCACATGTTACTCTTGAGGAGGACCCAGACATAATTCCCAATACCCACATGATCACTCACAACTTTCTATAGCATCACTTCCATGAAACTGGATCTGATCTCTCTCTGGTGGCACCAGGCACCTGTATGGTGCACAAATATGAGGCTAAACACCCATACATAAACATAAAATAAAAAACACTGAAAGCTGCTCAAGAATCTGTGATGCTTTGTGTGTTAGGAAACACACATGAGTCTGCTCTGGAGGACAGGACACTAGGATGTCCCCAAGCACCCTGGTGTTCAGTGGGGGCTGGGACTGGTGCTCACGATGCCCACATCCTTCCTGCTTGTGACTCCGCAGGAAGGATGAAATTGCAAAGTCGAATCTTTAGGTATAAACCGTGCTTCTCAGTATCAGCTGTCCAGGCACACAGTGCTGCACAAGCCCAACTGGTCTGTGTGATTATCCCCTCCTTGTCTGATGGGCAGGTGTTGTTCCTGGTGAGGCTGGCTCTGCTTCCTTTGCTTCGGTTACTTTGAAGCAGAGGGATTAATCCCCTCTGGAGATATTTGCTTGTTTTTGCTGTCAGAGCAGTCACTGTTTTCCCTTTGTGTCTCTTAGCTTGTGGTTTTTGAAGTTTAGCTTCACAGAGAAATAGGCCTCATGTTTCCTTGGTGATTCTCCGCATCTGGGTAGTCCCTCCTCCACCTCTGCAAACAGTCTCCAAGCTCTCCGCGTCCTGTTTGTATTTTGTCCTCTACAAAGGACAAAAGACCACTCTGGGGCCCCAAACTTAAATATTTATTAGAAAATGGGTGATCTTAAAACATCCCAGAGGCACCTTCATTTCTTTCCTTCTTCCTTCCTTCCCTCCTTCCTTCCTTATTTCCTTCTTCCTTCCTTTCTTCTTATATTAGAAATCAATGATATTGTTATTTAATTTTATATTAATTTCAGCTTGTAAAGTCATTAATGCCTGCATTTACAGCTTTTATCATGTGAGGGTTATGGCAAATTGATACTCTGGTTGTGTACACCTCTACAGGACCTTTACTCAAAATAGGAGTGTTATAAAGGCCTAGACTTTGAAATACACTCATAAAAATCATAATTATTTCATGTGTTTCCGTTTGTTTGGCTATTTGTCTCTGTGCTTTATCCGACCTTGGTCTCAACAATTCTCTCTCATATAAACCCTCCTCATTCTCGCTAATTGGACTCCCAGAGATCCACCTGGGGCCTAGTCATGGATCTCTGCCTCCAATGGCTGAGGGGTCACCAACTGGATCAGGCCCTCTGAGTGGGTGAGACAGTTGATTGGCCTGATCTGTTTGGGAGGCATCCAGGCAGTGGGACCGGGTCCTGTGCTCATTGCATGAGTTGGCTGTTTGAAACCTGGGGCCTATGCAGGGTCCCTTGGCTCAGCATGGGAGGAGGGGACTGGACCTACCTGGACTGAGTCCACCAGGTTGATCTCAGTCTGTGGGGAAGGCTTTGCCCTGGAGGAGATTGGAATGGGGGGCGGGCTGGGGGGAAGGTGAGGGGGGCGGGAGGGGGGAGAACAAGGGAATCTGTGGCTGATATGTAGAACTGAATTGTATTGCAAAATAAAAAAAAAAAAAAAAAAAAAAAAAAAAATCATAATTAATTCGAGTAAAAGAAAATGTTATTGAATATTATTGTAAATAAAATGATAAATAGATGTGACTGCTTTATTGCCTAGAGGCATTGTATCATTGCAGTGTAAAATGGAGAATTTCAATCAAATGTAAAATTTTCGTGCAAAGTGTTTATCTATTCAGAAATAGAGCACAAGGCAAAGACTGGTGGAGAAATCTGTAAGTTAACATCTGCTAAAGGACTGTATATTCCAAAATATAGGAAGAACACTTAAAATTCAACTGTTAAGAAATAATCTGATGAAGCCATAGGCCAAAGCACCTTAGCAGACATCTGCTGAAGAACCTACATGGATGGTCCATAAGCCTGTGAGAAGCCTTGTAATACCTTGTCAGTGAAATGTACCCTACAATAGCAATGTGATCCTGAGAGCCTTCTATTAGAATGTCCGACAAAGAGCACTCACACAACAGAATATTGGGGCTGATATGCAGCAACAGAAAGATATTGTAAAATAATACAGTCTCTTTGAAATACAGCTGGAATGAAAACAGTGTAGAGAAGTCTTATATGCATGTTACTGAACAAAAAATATGACCAGCTATGTAACACAGAAGTTCACCAAGGTTAAAAATCTTCAATGAGTTGGAGTCAGAATCTCCAAGGCAGGAAAGCAGTGTTCATACCTGGTTTATTTCTCATGTAGTTATTAACTGAACACATAGCTTTGGGTAAGTATGTGAAAGGATTTAAAGGCCAAAAAGCTGACAGGAACAAATGATATCCCTCAGTGTACTTAAGCTCCATATCTTAACACTTTGATTAACACAGGTGAATATCCTTGCAAATGGCAGAGTATCTAATCAGATGGATCCAAACACTTTGAATCAGGGAGGAATCTGAGGGCTGCTGTTCTCATGAATTAAGGAGTGAAGATGTGATAGAGCCTATCACCAAAAAGAAAGTGTTAGTCAAAGAACTAGAGGGATGTTTATTTCAACTTCGGGCCTTGTCTAGAATTCTGCCCAGAAAGCATCTCTAGAAAGAAAGTAGGCAGAAAGAAAACACAGCATTGGTTAAATAAGAACTTCTCTATGTTGTTTATTGTTATGGTCCATGAAGTCTAAATGTTATTAAAGTTCTGGAGTATGTATTATTATAAGAATAAAGGGTTATAAATCAGAGTTAGGGGATTTTTGCAGCTTCTTTGTTTGCCTCAACTGTTTAGCTTTTGCTTGTTTTAAATCTATCTATAATGAACCAAGTATAACATAAGACCATGTTAATAATTTGATGATATGATGCATTTGGTGAGTTGAAAAATGGCTCAAATATGGCATGTATACATGCAGAGAGACATAATTTATTCTTTCACATACCAATTCTTAATGTAGGTCAAGCTCATCTCCTAATTGCATAGGGTGCATCTCTTCCTTTTTAACACCACCATGCTTCCCAGCAGAATCCATACTCATGAGCAAACATCCCCTTCCCTCCCCTTTCTTCAAACCCATTCTCCTGCAATGCTTACTTCCCCCAGCATTCTCAAAAGTTCTCCTCTTTGTTTCTTGTTTACATTCTTCAGACGCTTGTAGACAGTTATCATATGCCACCTACACTGTTGCATTGCCAAGCTATTCTGATTTGGCCCTTTTCATCTTTTTTCATAAGTCACTGCCTCCATCTCTTTAATCATTTTTTTCTTGCTGTTCTCTGAAATCCATCCAATTTGTTGATATCTTCCTGGTGGGGAGGTGCCAAGAAGGGAGCATACAGTGTGATTAAAGAGCCGTGTCCATCACTTCTCAGCCAGATGGGATGGTTGTTACTTCAGAAGACACATGGGATGTACACTGGGGGCTGAGATAGAGGGGAAAGAAATGGTAAATCTTGAGAAAGGAATTCTACAATTCATTGTCCCCAGGGAAAATAAAATAAGCATTTAATTAAAAGATGAATTTCTAGCTTTCTTGCTTGCAAGCAGATGCTGCTTGTGCAAGAAAGGCAGAAAGTGGCATTATTTAATAAGATAAGGAAACAGTAGCACAATGCTGCAGATCAGAGTCTTCCTCCCATTTTGGGGAAGCAATTGTAAATTATGAGCAAAATTATTCTGGTAAATGCTCTCAGTTATTTTACTCAGTATGAAAACAGAAGGAAAATTTGGATGAAACAGTTTAAAACATTTAGCTCATTTCTTGTACCCTAATATTGCACACAACACACAATTCATAAAATTGGCCCTGCAAATGACATGCTTTATATGAATTTATATTTATGTAGGGCTTCCCCTAAAGGTTTTTAGGTTATAGTTAAGATTTAGGTTTCTGTGTACTTGCAGAATGAATGAGAGATCAAAGTATGGCTATTTGTTATGTAGAGTGCCCGTGGTTAATACTCAGAAGCCAGCATTTTCTAGTGTACTAGGGTGAGACTGAATATAGATATTTCACCCGGATGCTTTATTGAAGCTCGGTTTCATTGCAGCCCTAATTTATCTTTAGCGTTTTGCTTTATGCTTATGTTTAAAGTTTTACTGTACTCATTGAACTGTGCTCGATCATTAATAACAGCAGCTATCGTTAATGAGATGTATGTCACCCTCCAGCAGGTGGTATGTTCTAAGAGTCTGAGCATTGAGTTATGAGTCAGAAAGAAAATATTTCTTACATGGGACTGCATCATGGAATGAGAAGAGTGTAAGTATCTTAGAAATGAAATAACACTTGAAACGAGAAAAGGAAAAACAAACAAGCCAGGATTTCCTGAATAATAATCATATCCCTTAGTCCCTGAAAGGAGAGATCATAATTCAATGTATTGCTATTATGGAATCCAGCAAAAGCTCAGTCAATAAAATGCTGACATTTTTAGTTGAGATCTCCCGTCTGTTACTTTGTGCTGTAAGGAGGAAAAAGAGGGAGCTAGTCACTACAATGCATTTATTATCTAGTGTTAAGGCTGCCATAGACAATAAGTGTGTGGGCCCTTATTTTGTAGAACTGCAAGAATGTGTCTTGTTTTCTGTCGGGTAGCACCATCCATATGCTTAAGTCAATGGTAAATACTAGGCATATGCTTAGTTAGAGTGCTATGGTTCATAATGCATTCATATCTTCCTTTTATTACTTATCTTAAAATGTACATTTTCAAGATAGGAAAGTAAAGTCCAGATTTATAGGCAAAATCAATAAAGCTATATAATTGAATTCTTGGACTGAAGGTTCACAGCTCATCAGTATGTGATCGTGGAAGCACCTTTGAGTCCGGAAATGGAGTAGTCTATTCCCTTCCCTTCCAGTGTCTCAGCGACACTGGAACTACGAGAACTGAGTGAACTGCTACAGAAGAAAGTTTGACAGCTTCTTTCTCAGATGTCCACTGTGTATTTGAGGCAGCCATGATCCTCTTCACTGTGTGGCTTCTTTCTAAGTTGTTAGGTTAGCAAAGGCACATCTCTGGAAACACCTCATGTTTACTAGTAAGTTTCAAAAGAAAGAAGGAGAAAATTGTACATAAAATATAGTACTTGTATTAGAATTGTCTTTCCTGTTAAATTTCATGTTTGAGAGAGTTCACATTTTAGTAGAAAAGAAAGAAAAAGAAAGTTATTCTAGCCTAGATGGGGTGTTATCTCAAGGCTACAATCCGAGTATGTGGTTATCATCACCTTTCTGGCTGTTCTCTCACAATATGGCAGCTATGAAGTGGCTTGGCACACTGCCATTCACAGGTCTTCATTTGAATTCCCTTTACCAGAGTGTCTTCTCTTCTTGCCATCCTTGGTTCTATACACTTGCTGCCACCATGTCTGCAGACTGTGGTAGCCAACACATTTGTATAAAGCTGAGACTCTTTAAATGGATCCCCAGAAAGAATTCAGGGTAGATCTTCTTTCACTTTGCTTTTGTGGAAGAGTCCATCAAGAAGTTATGTGACTGGAGGTGGAAAAATGGCTCAAGAGTTAGAGGCATGCACTGCCCTTTAGAGGACCTGAGTTTGATTCTAAGCACCCACGCGAAGGATCATAACCATCAGCAGCTCCAACTCCAAGGGATCTACCACCCTCTGCAGGTCTCTGTGGTCACCTGCACTCGTGTGCACATGCTTGCACAGACATATGTATGCATAATTTAAAATAAAAATAATTTACAAAGAAAGAAGTTATATGGTCATCTGAAAATATCATTTGGAAAACCATTTTAAAGTGAGAGTTGTGAAATGTTTACTATTGAAGAGAATCTGGATCCTTAGTCATAATTTTGGATACGGAATGATTTTTAACATGTCCCCATTTTCTTTCATCTCCTCATAGAGGAAGACTTTCTCCTTGAAGCAACGTCATACTCACCCACATTTCAGGACACATCACGTGTACACAAGTTGAACATCCCTTCTTTCCACTAACAGAATAATTTCCCAAGTCTTCAACTTTGAGTAATTAGGATTCTTGTTTCCTGGCAGATCAAAAAGACTTTGGTGCTTTTTGTCTAACTGGACAATCTAGGTACCAGGGATTCATTTTTTTGTTTTTAATTGTCAGGATGTCACAGCCCATCTGTAATTATATGTCTATGGCTCTGTTTTCTTTTGTTTGAGCATCTAGTGGTTAATTACTATATCATAAGCATAGAAACATGTCCACAGAGATATACATTCTGTTTCCTCAAGAAAGGAACACTAATTGTCAGAGGCAGACATTCTTAAAGTGCTCTAAAAGAAGCAATTCTTCTAGCCAAATGCAGCCCACAGACATATTTTATTTGGCCCATAGGGGTTTTGTTTTTAAGAAATTGAGCCAACATGAAACACTAACACATTTCATGTGAAAATTCATATTTTTTGTCAAAAAACATAGTAGATAATATTCTCCTGGATCTGTTATGTGACATTGCAAAATGTGACTAATCTCACGAGAAGACACCTCCTCTGCAGTAGGACTGGGGTTTTCCTGGAACACAATATCCACCAGTCTTTATTGTTCTATTCAGTCACCAATGCATTGTTTTCACTCTGTATCCGTCTTATTTGTCCTTCGTGGAATCTGATCAAAATTCATAACAACAAAGCACAAGAAAATATGAGCAAATGGTTTCAGTTACTTCTAGGCTCGTTCATTACAGTTCATATTGTTATTTGCCATGCCATGTTCTCATTCACAATATACCCATGAAGATCAAAAACCATAGATAATAATGTAAAACTTTGAAAATTTATCTAATCAAATTGGCCATTATAAACTAGGGGTGGGAGTGTGGGAAGATATATTTCTTCTTAGATGATTGGCACTAATATCAATATTAACTTCCCGTGTACCAAGATAAGAACAAAGTATAAGTATGTCCCATTATTAACTTCCAATGTCCTTGAACTACACAGATAAGTAAGTAACCACAGAGAAGCTATGAAAATGGAATGGTATTCTTGAACAGAGAGAAAAAGAAGGTAAATAGATATATTCATTATTGTAAAGTATTAGCTACCTGTTTGTGTTTGAATTGAAAAGAACCAGAACATATGAGAGAGAGAATGGTTCCTACCAACTTTTAAACTCCTATCTACCATAAGCGTGTGAAGAAACCAAAGAACACTGATGTTGAATGGCTGGAGAATTATATACTGTTAGACAACTACAAGGCTGGAATCCCAGAGCATCAGCCAAGAGATGCTCTTGCCTTAATGCCTAGAAACCATTTCAGAAATTGGAATTGGATTTGGTCCTTTATGTTCTCACTCTGCAATATATGCTCATATTATTTTGTAATAAATCCTAAGCTGGTCAATGCAGTGTGTATAATCATGTCATGGGCGAAGGATAATCTAATTAACATTATTTTCATTTCTGTAGAATGCTTCACCTCCTCACCTCCAGAGCACAAGACTTTATGAGTTGTGTTTAATTCATCATTCTTTTCTCCACGCCAACAGAGTAGAGAAAACAGATCCCCAGTAGTGAATATAGACTTCTAACTTACATTTAGCCTTTGTCTGATGGTTAATTTGAGTACCATGACCAAGAAATTTAATCTTTCTGAACCTCAGCTTTCCTAGCAGAACAATAAAGATAATGTTACCCAATTGGGGAACCATTTATTTGTTCTTTGTACAAGTTTCAGTGAAACCCCTATTATGTGGTATGCGTAGTTCTCCGTGGTAACTGAGAAAACCACATATTACTTTAACCAAGAAAAGATAGCTGTACAAATTAAGTGAATAAATATCTCCAGTGGTTTCTAACACAGAAGACATGTTCTTTTTTTTTTTTCATTGTTCATTGTCAACTTTAATTCTTTTCTAAACTGGGTCTTAAGTTCGGGAGAGGAGGCTGAGGAGAAGCCTCAGTGGGTAAAGTGCTTGTCGCACAGGCATGAAGACTGGCGTACACATCTCTTGCACCTACAAAAAAAGCTAGGCAGTTTTGGTAGCCAGCCTATAATCACAGCACTGGGGCAGTAGGGAGTGGGAATAGCTGTGGCAAGATGGCTTAGCTAGCTACACTAGCCAAAGTAATGAACTAATTCCAAAAAATCCCTGCCTCAGCAAATAGAGAGCAACTGAAGAGCACATCAATCTTTCTTCACACACATGCACACATTTATAGATGCATAACCATACTCATATGCACCCACTCACATGTAAATATTCATACTTACATTTACACATGCAAAAAAAAATTCAGGAGAATATTTGTTGCAAGTTTCAGCATAAGATATCAAATGCACATGAACTGTTGAAAACAGAGATCTATGGTATCTTAAAAATAATTATTGCATATAAGAAATATTATTTTTCATATTCCCCAACCAGAATGCTTTAATTTTTATATATTTTAAAATAATTTTTATATATTTTAAAAAGAGTCAATATCCAAGTATCCTTCTTTACATACTTTCCGAAGACAAACACCATCCATTCTTTGTAAAACAGAGCAGCCAGCTCTGAATTATGTGTATATTGGAGGTTTTTTTTGACTCTTGGAACAAAAGCCAAACATTTTTCCTTGTCTTTGCTTTCTCACTTAAATAGGAGGAACACTCACCTAAGCTTCTACTTCCTGGCAGTGGAGGTTTTAGTGGGTGATTAATTAAGAAAAGTTTTAGCATCTTCTTTTGATCATCAGCTCTGAAGTGGAGAAGAAGGTTCAAGCAGAATTTAGACTGCTATGAAAAGACCTTGAAGGCATTCATGAAGATTGGCAAGAGAATCATTTGTTTTTCTTTTTTCTCCCAAAAGAAAGATCTGTTGGTAGTTCGGGGATGTAATTTGATGAGACCAACACTACTCAGTCTCTTAAATATGTTATTTCCTTTATTTCTTACAGCGTAAAAACCAGTAGAGTAAATATCAATAATGGAAAAGTAGCAAAATGATCATAAAGACAGTTTCTGATTGTACATGCTTTGCCCTTGTTTTTATTGAGAGCCCTTGATTTCTTGCTGAATTATACCTGGCATTTCCCAAAAGCTACTCTTAAATGGTACTGAAAGTTTTCCCAAGTTATGTGACTGCAACAGGAAGTATAGTTCCTTTTGGTATTGTGTAGCTCTCTTTGATCTGGTGACACTTCCCTAAGATGGCATCGTGGTGTCATGAAGAGGATATTGGAGAAAGTCAGCATTTGTATTTTTTTAGGCCTGCTACTCACGGTGGCCTGAGTTGGAGGAATCACTCCATACTTCATGGCTTTGGTTTTTTCATTTATAAAATGGGTTGAGGTTGAAATCTATGACAGTTCAAAAACTCAAGATTCTCAGAGTGTGTGTGTGTGTGTGTGTGTGTGTGTGTGTGTGTGTGTGTGAGAGAGAGAGAGAGAGAGAGAGAGAGAGAGAGAGAGAGAGAGAGAGAGAGAGAGAGAGAACATAGTTTTGCTGTATTTACCTATTGCAGACTTTTGTAATACTGGAAATTTTCTGATGGATCACATGGGAATGGCTCTACTCTGCCCTTGCCCTGCTAGCATGCTACCCACTTCCTGGCAACTGTTTTCTCTCTCTTTCCTTTTCTTCTCTCTAGATAGCAGCTGTTTACTAACCTGCTATAGACATTTCTCAGTACCACTGTATTGTCTTTTATATTCTTAGAATACTCAGTAGCTTTAAGATTATATAAGTTAAATTTTATGGGGAGGAGGAGGTAGTTTTGGAGACTTCAAGCTTTTTGAGAAGCTTGTCCCCTAAGGATGACTAATAAATATGGTATTCAATGAATGAAAAGCCACATAGATGTATGACACATGGTAGGAGTTTAACAAGTTACATATCATACTTAGTGCACAACTCAGCCTTCTAATGCAGGTTTCTGGAAAATATGGTCTCTTCCCCAATCCCCTTGATGTCTTTGAAAACTGGAAGTATGCTTTAAAAGAGTCTCCCCTAATGCATCTGTTCTACAGATGAGTCATTTTCCCCTCCTCCTTTCTTCACACTCTTCTGTGGATCTTGACTTTCTCTTAGTTTATTCTTATTTCTCCATTTTCTCTCATTCCTTCCTTTGGCTTTGTTCCTTTTCCATCCACAGAATTGGCATCTTTTAACATCCCTATTATCCAGCCCACCTTGCTTGTGGCCATGGGTAAACTATATTCTCTGGCTCGAGAGAAAGCTTAGCAGTGTGCAGAACACCCTACCTGAGGCGAGGCGAGGATTTAATGCATTTTCTAAATCTTCCTCCCCGATGTCCCTCCTCTGTTTTCCCTCATATCAAAGGACTAAGTCCGGCAATCTTCCTTTTCATCCTGATCTTTTTCCTGCCTTGTTTGATTTTTGTTTTGCTCTCTGTCAGCTTGTGGAAGGCTGAGAACTGGCAGTGTGTGATGAGGATGCCTGATAATATGAAAGCAGGGAATTAACAAGGGGGAGTGGTGAGAGCAGAAGAGACTTGTTGTCTTTCTGTAAACCACTGGTGCTTTTCCATCTAAATAATTTGCTTGATTACCCCCTGAGAAATACACCATTACCTGTAGTTTCATTCCCTTTCTCTTTCTTTCTGGTAATTAGTTGCGATTGTTCCTGTTTTCTCTTACACCCCTTGTCTTTCCTCTTTGGCCATCCTGTTCTTCTTCTATTAGGAACTGTATGTGTCCCACTCTTTTTCATAAACTGTTGCTAGTTATCTATGCTAATGAAACAGAAAGTGTATGTCTTTCAAAGGATAAGGTTTCCTTTTCATGTTCACAGTTTACAGTTCTGGAACCAACCCTGTGAGGTATACATTTTTGTCATTCCCATTTCATAGCAGAAAATAATCAAGCCCCACAGAACATGGAACAGTGTGATATTATGATTCCCAATAATGTATCTTTTATGCACAGTTGCACTGTCTCCTTGTCAGCCTCTGGTGGTCTTTGTCCTCATTGGTGGGTTTTGGTTCTTATAGCTGAATCTATGATTTAATTTTTAGTTATATACCATCTATGGCTATTCTAAACTTCATAATTTCTTTACAAATACATTAGTTTATTCAGGCCAACACGTTATTGGACATGTGGACATGGAGTGGCTTACACTTGTCTGATTCTCATTGAGTTTCTGAATACTATTGTCATGCATCTTCTAGCTAGACTCGTGATGGACTTAGTTAAAAAAAAAAAACGTTTCAACAAATTTCATTAGTGTTTCTATGTCTAAAAAGACAGAAAGGTGATGATACCATCATCAGAATTCCTGTGATCTACAGGTATGGTTGCTCTTAGGAGTCTATTTCATAGCTGTTAATACTGGTCTTATTTCAAAGAATGAGATGACCTCTAACCCGTGTAGAATACATCCCACCATCTCTAGATTCTGAATGTGAACTAAGCCATCTCAGCCATTATACTACTTATGCAAGAGAAAATTAAATTTTAGAGACCTAAGTCAAATGCTCATCACTTTACAAAACAGTTAGGCTCAGTGTTGTCCTGTAATGCCACACTGCCTTCTGTACAATATGATAGATTTTAATACTTCCTTTACCCTGGTTTTGGTCTCTGCTTTTCTCTGGAAAGAAAAGCATGTGCTTGGATGTTCTTCTCCTAGAAGGGAGAGTACCTCTTGAGGGAGGAAGTAGGTGTTAAAAAGTGGATTCTTTTCCTCATCTTTTGCCCTACTCCTTATCTTTCCCCTGCCTTTCTAGTTGGAAAGAGTCTGGCTTTTATGCTAACGATTTGCAGGAAATGTTTCTTCCTTGACTTAAGAAATATTTAGACAGCAGCAGAGACGGAATGGAATTGCCACCCACACCAGACCTTCTGGTCTGATTCAGTTTCCACATGGAGACAATTGAAGCATGAAGGGTGTTTTTAAAGTTTTTCCATTAGTTTTAATAATCATAGTACTCTCTTCCTCAGCAACTAGCGGTTTGGAATCTCTCTCTCTCTCTCTCTCTCTCTCTCTCTCTCTCTCTCTCTCTCTCTCCCTCTCTCTCTCCCTCCCTCCCTCACTCTTTCTCTCCCTTTCTCCTTCCATCCCTCCTTAATTTTTCATAATTTGGTCATTTCTGGAGGCTTAAGTGTGAAGTCTTGTTATAGGTTACCGTGCAAGCTGTCTTTGAATATAAACAGTGGCATAAAGATGAAATGTGTGTTCCACAATCTGGAGAGGAAATAGTGTTAAAGGAAATGGTTCTTGCAAGGAAGACACACCACACTTCACTCAAAACCAGATCACTGTGTTAATACAGCTGACGTAAAGCAGGGCCTGAAACTGAAATGAAGGAAAAGATGCCAGACAGATGTAAACCTGGGTCTCACAGGAGAACATGAATCAATTCAGCACATGCTGAAGGCCTCTAGTAGGCCTGAGCATGGCAAACATGGCTCTGGCAGACCTTGCCCTTCCCCTTGTCATTCCTCCTCCTTGCTAAACTACTAGATTGCATTCCTAAAGCTAGCCACCAAGGTCTATTCCTTTATTTGGCCACTTTATAAACTGCCATTTGCCTATGGGTCACATCTGTCTCCCCTCTATCCAGAGGCAGTCCTTTGTCCCTTGGGGACAAATATCCCTTCTCCATCTCCCTTTCTTCCTTTCTCCCTGGTCCTGTATCTATTGTCTTTGTCTCTTATTCCCAGCCCTCTGTCCCTCTGGGACAAATAAATCTCTGTTATGCTGAGAACTCAGTCTTGGTGTCATCTCATGCAGATTCTGGTGTTTTTACACACACCCTACACTGCCAATTTGGTATGTAAAACTTTCTTTAACACAGAGAGGTACTGGGACTGTTTTTCTGCAATACTCCTTGGAATCCTTGTTTTCTGGGATACAAAGCACCCCCTGGGAGCTTGTTAGAAATGCAGACTCTTCAGCCCCACCTGGACCTACTGAATCACAATCTGCACTTGACAAGCTCCCAGGTGACTGCCTGGCACTGCCAAAGGCAATCAGTGCCACCTCTTCCCTCCTGTCTCTGCCTTTTCTGGATCTGCCCCCTTTGTCTTGCCTGCCCTTTTATTTCAGTGTGTCTTTACACAGAATTCTGATCTGATTTCTCAACCGGTGGATCAAGCCTGCCTGTTTGTAATGAATTGCCTAAATCCACAGAGGGGATTTGTATTTAGCTAGCAAAACACAATCCTGGAGTCAGACTATCTCTAGGGGGGTGAGAGGGTGGGGGTGTGTGGGAGGTGTGGGCTAGGCATGCTGCTTGGTACTCTGTGGTTATTGCACAATTTTATTTTTGCAAGTCAAAAATTAAATCAGTGTTTCTTCCTTCCTTCAGTTTTAAGATTAACATGCCAAGATTAACAGCTCCCTCCCTCTCCTTCTCTTCCCCCCTCCATCCTTCTCTCTCTCTGTCTCTGTCTCTCTGTCTCTCTGTCTCTCTGTCTCTCTCTCTCTCTCTCTCTCTCTCTCTCTCTGTCTCTCTGTCTGTCTCTTCAAAATGTTAAAATTTATTCTACATTGTCAGAACAAGAAATCATTTCCTCTCTGAGTTCTTCATGTTCAAGCAATACAAGCAATAGTCAAGCAATTACCGGCTCTGGCCACCAGATTAAACCCTGGAAATGGTGTTTGCTGGAAGTATCACCGTTTTCTTTGCCAGTTACTGTAGGTTAATAATGCACCCCTGCTATCTGACCTATTGTTTGTTCTTGCTTTATGCCAAGAAAATAGCATGAAAGCATCCAGAAAAATACTCACCAGCTATTCTCAAGCGCAACTACACTTGTTTGTTCACTGTGCTACTATGTAACTAAGACTTAGACCTGCTTGGCCCCCAAGGGTTTTGCTGTGAGTAGAAAGGCTATCTTTGCCTCAGTAGCAGTATAAGGTGGTTACAAGGATTTGTTCATTAAAGGTCTTACACTCCTATGGTATTACACTAGGCGGAACCTTCATATGTTTGCTCTCCTGTGCTTGGCCACAGCCAGAATAATGTATTTTAGCTGGTGGTTTGGAAGAGTGTACAGTGAAAGTCAAAATGAAAATTCATGGTGGCTGAGTGGATTCCACTCAGGTGGTAATAGAATTTCTTCCCTATTGCCAAACCTACTATGGTGACTGAACTAGTGACTCCTAACTCACTATTTTTTTAACATTTAGTCACGAACTCCGCAGTGGAGTAATTGGTCAACTTTGTAGAAAGTTTAATCTGTTTTGTTTACGTTGCCTTTACAATGCTAGGGATCAGACCAGGGCCCTTGCATATACTAGGCAGGTACTCTACTTCTAAGCTACACTCCCAGCACTGATTTGAAATTAATAGAATAAAAAAACAAAAGGCCCTCCACCTTTGTGGCCAGGAAACTCCAGGAACATAGTAGGTGATTAAGAACACTTGCTCTTTTTCTTTGATTATCAACAAAGATATCGAAATTCTACCCTGCTTAGCTTTTGTGCCTAAAATCAAAGAAATGGAACACAGGGTGACTTGTTTCTTTTCTCTATTATTGAAGATAATACATCATGCTTGAAGGAAAAAAAAAATCCCAACATCAATGATTCTTTAATCCATTTCTAAGAGATATGCCTTTGCCTAGAGCTATGTTGATTGACCCTCAGGGTAATTTTAAACCCCAAGCACCACTTTGAATTGAAATCAAAATACACATCATTCTTACTGAGCACAATATTCTTTTCAGCTCAACAAGAATTTATCATATGCCCAGAATTATTACAGTTAAGAGAAATGCTACAATTGTAGAAAATGTAGTCCCTGCCTTCAGGAAATAGACTCTCTAAGAGTGTGAAAACAGAGCTTGGCATGTGTGCATGAAATCTTTGTACTCAACAAGCCAGAACCTCTCCCTATTGCTTCTCTTTTAGAAAGTGATACTCTAATCACCACCACCCCCAAGCCTAAACTTAGATTCACTCCAACTCTTACTTCTCTCTTGCTATTCTAGCCAGTCAGTAGCCATGTGCAGGTGGCTCTCTTTTCTTCGTATTTTTTTTTTTGAATCCTTTCACTCCTTCTCTCTTGCACTTTCTTCTTTAAATTTTTCTTTACTCTGGAAAATTTCACACATGTATACAATGAAACATTATACATGTCCACCATTCCCTCCTCCACTTACACTAATGTCCTTCTATAACATGTCCCACAGATATCATCATGGCCCGCCTCCATGACCTGCTAAGTCTACTTACCACCGTCCATATGTGCATTAGTATAAGATCCTGCCTACCAAACATGGGAATCCCATCTGTTGCTACATCATTGAAGAATGATTCTTTATTACCTAAAAATTATCAAAACTCGATAGCTACACAATAATGGGAGGGACCTGGATATTCTTTCCCTCTTCTATTCCCTGATTTTGACTTGCTTGATCTCATGCAGGTCCTGTGCAAGTAATCACAACTGCTTTATGCTCATGACTTCAATTGTCAGGTCATGTCCAGAATACAACATTTCACAACCTCACCTCACATATGGCATTTTTTTTTCTGCCTCCTCTTCTGCAAAGTTTTCTAAGCCTTGGTTGGGGCAGCAAAGATTTGGGGGATTGTTATATAGATGTTCTATTTAGAACTGAGCACTAAGTCAACTTGAGACCTGTTGTATAAGAGCAAACTTCATGTTTGATCAGTAATTCTGGTCAAAAATCCCATGGCTGGGGAATTCATAGGCCCTAGGGCAGAACCACTTGTTATATGGCTAAGTGGTCATGTTGTCAAATTGCCCTCTAAAGAAATATATATATATATATATATATATATATATATATATATATATATATATATATATATATAGAGAGAGAGAGAGAGAGAGAGAGAGAGAGAGACTCAGGCTGCTTTCATTCTTGTCAGGGAAGCTTCTTGTTGCAGTGGGCAGCAGTCAATGCAGAGATGCAGAATTAGTCAAAGCACTGAGAATTAAGTGATTGGGTGCTCCTGTGCTTCCTTCCAATTGCCCTCCATTAAAGGGTCAGATACTGCACTATCCTTCTGGCTTATTTGTCTCCCTGACTCCAAATTTCTATTAGCCAGCTTTTAAAAGCTTAGTTATTCATTTTCTCACATACTCACAATGGAAAGTCCAAACACTGTCTTCTCGAACTAGGTCTCTGGTTTTGTTTCTGTCTACAGAGATACTTATTTTCTACAATTACACCAGGGCACATCCAGTTCTTTCAGTCTGGAGCTTTTCTTGCCCTGTTTTCTTCACTTGACTACAAGCAAAACATCTCTTAGTTCCCACTTAAATCCATTTCTGACAATCATCTTTCTAAACATGGTTGGCTGAACCTTCCTTGAATATCATTGTGTAAATTGTGTACTTGTTCATTCTGATGATTATGATATTTTATCTACTCCTATTCAATTGTCATCTTGTGGATGGATGGCACTATCCAGGCAGTCATAGTCTCAAGCTTCACATAGCAGGAGTAGAATATTCCACATGCTAACTGCAAGACAAATGAGGAAACAAATGGAATAAATGATTATGAAGACAATGAATGATCAGAATATGATTCCCCTATAAAGCAATATCTAATATGAAGCACAACAAGTATGTTAATTTTCCATTGTTCCAAAACAAATTATTATGAACTTTGTAGCTTCCAATAATACAAATGTTAAAATATTACAGGACAGACATCTTAAACTAGTCAGCAAACGTGTGTTCCTTCTGAAGGCTTCCTGTAAATCTATTTCTTTCTTTGCTTTACCAGCTTCTAGTTGGACAACTGACCTCTATCTTGTTTGTCATAATGTCTGTTCTATCTCAGCTACCATTCTCTTCCACTGTTTAGGGCCATTGTGATAAGTTGGGCAAACTAATGTAGTTCAGGAAACACTATCAAAACTCTATTTTATCTGCATCCTTACTTAATCAGAAAAGTCTCTGTTGTCATGCCTGGGAACATATTCACAGGTTCTGTGGATTAATGTGTGGGTATCTCTAGGATGCTGTTCTCTGTTGACATGCATAGGAACATATTCGCAGGTTCCATGGATTATTGTGTGGGTATCTCCTGAATGCTACTTTCTGCTTCTTGGCCTAGGATCAAGTTTCTGTCATCTAGACCAGGCCCCTTACATTTAAAAGAAGATAGAAAACTACTTAGCAGAGAGCTCATGGCTCAAAATATTTTTTTTAAAAAAAATATTACAAACCAAAACTATTGCCTCGGGATTATATTTGAATTCATAAACTGGTGCACCTGCCCACAAAATGAGTGTGCACATTCTTGCAAGCACACATCGTCTTTCCTGCTGTATCTCCAGGCCATGCATTTGGCCACATTTTCTGGGCTCCACATTGCCCTTGTGGTTTAGAAACAAACCTTCCATCTGAAAAGAAGCCTTATTTGGTTTTCATGCATTACTGTGCCCTAGGAAGACATAGTGCTTTGACTCAGCAACCTTGTGCCTAACCACACCCTGGTCAGAAGAGAGTCTGTTTCATGTTGACTGATGCTAAGATTTCTACCATGGAAAGGCACCTTCTGAAATTAGTTGCAGCACTTAAAAAATGATTGTGAGTATCCCTGGCTAAGATCCCTAGCTAAGTCATGATTTTCTAAATGTTGCTCACATTGCTATTCCTTTGAAAAGCCTCAAGGAAACTGTGAGATTGATTCCAAGCACCCTCCTGGCCTGAACTTCAATTTTCCCATTGATATTGCGTCCTTTTCAGATTTTCCATCTCCCTCCTAAGGTCACATGCTGATTGCCATCACTTTAAATACAGGGCTGTTTGTGTGTGGAAGAAAGCTCCTTCAAGGCTGAAGCACACCTTCATCACCTTGAATGATAGACGGTTGGGAATCAGGCCAACCATTATTTAATTTTTTTCTGTTTCTGTTTTCCTGAGACCTCATATCCTGCTCTGTACCTATTAATCAACTGTTCTGGTACCCATACTGAAACTTCTCTAAGGGTGTGTACAGAGTGTGTATGTACATGTGGAGAAGTAGGGGTAGTGCAGGGCTGCTTCTCCCACTTGATAGCTGCATTCAGAATGTAGCCATGTTCTGAGGTAGCCGCTCTGCTCCTCTTGCCCTAAAGGAATGATGTTAGGAATCCCCAAAATCCTCTAGGAGACTGAATCCTGTCTCTTTTTGTCCCTGTAACAAGAATCCTCCTTGTCTTATAAATACATGTCATGCAAATGTCTCCAAGTGACATGATAAAATGTTACCTCACTCATAAATTTTCCAAGTTATGCAGATGCCTCCTGTGCTATTTGTCTTGGCACCTGTGGTTAGTGATAAACAGAAGTTCTAGCAGAAAAAGGGAAGAGTGATGAGGTCACTTCTCCCATGTTAGTAGACGTTGGGTACTTTAGGCAATCATTTGAGATATTTGCAAAAATCCTGTTAACAGGAATTAGACAGTTTGTACGTTATGGAACACAGGGTGAGGAGAAGAAAGTGGTGTAAGTTAACTTTCTGGAAAACTCAAATTCTAAAGTGTTGGCTGAATTTGATTTTTTTTTGTGGAATGGCTAACAACCCAAGGGCGTTATCCAGAGCTGACAGTTATAAATCAGGGAGTTCTCTGAATTTGGCTGAGCTTATTAAGGGCAGCATTACCATTTATAAGAAAATTCCAAGAAGCTTTTTTAAGTGCATGGAGTCCTCGAGCAAGATGAAACACACACACAGTGAGCTGCAAGATAGGCAGGGCTCTGTCTCCTGAGAATGACAGGTTGTCTTGACCCAGGCTGGATTTGAAGCTGCAGTTCAAGATACTGCAGAGTGAGGTTTCAGATCACTGAGTAATCCCCTCTGGCTCATCTTCTCTGCTTAGTCTATGTCAGGTTTTTTTTTAAAGTACCTGAATTACATTTTTATGTTGCTCTATAAATAAAGCAATTGTGACACTTTTAATACATTTATAGTTCCTGTAAGTCATTGCTTCTTTTACTTAATTGAAAGGAGGGTGAGATAGTTTGAATCAAGTAAAGAATAAAATGGAGTTCAAGCTCAACTCAGAAATACCCAAACTTTTAAAAATTTAGGTAGGAATTAAACGTGAGGATTGTTCAAAGTCATCTTAACTCAGAGAGCTCACATTGTTTTATAAACCAATAGAAAACTTACAACCAAGTGTAATCAACTGTTCACTCCTTGAAGAGAGTAGGTAGTCACTGTGTCTTAGTCTTCTTTACCTAGTCAATTATCTTCCTGTCATGAATTTGTTTTCATTCAACAAATGTAAATTTATGCTTGCTATGATCCTGAACACATTCTGAGATTATATATATGTGTATATATATATATATATATATATATATATATATATGTGTGTGTGTGTGTGTGTGTGTGTGTGTGTGTGTGTGTGTGTGTGTATGTGTGTGTGTGTGTGTGTGTGTGTATGTGTAGGTATGTGTGTGTATATATATATATATATCACCCAACAACAAAAAAGCATCACTGCTGCCTCTCTGAAGAGAGATTTTGTAATAGGTGTTGTTAATTAATAAAGGTAAGTTCCTTCATCAAGTACACAGGGTGAATGACAGACGACCCCCCTAGAAGACAGAGCTCTTGGATTGAGCTGTTAAAGGGGAAAGTCCCTGAACTGTGATGACTATTCTGGGAAGTGATAAAGTTTAGCAATGGCAAGCTCATTTTACTGTAGGGAGTAGGAATGATGAAAGGTAGAGCAAGAGCAATCAAGGAAAGCCATTCATCCCACATTGTGAGTCTGGTAACTGCTCTCAAACAGATTGGACATATTAGCCCAGCTTCATGTAATCTGGGTTTAGGAAAACAGCTCTGACTTTAGAGAAAGCAGATTGACTCTGGAGAATGGTGCAAAGCTGAAAGGATGGGGAACGAGTAACAGATGTTTGTAAATCTTAGCGATGGGATGAAGCAGGGTTTGTGAAAATGTGAGGTGCCAGGGAAAGGAGGAAGTTGAACTTCCTTTAGTTAGACCTTCCTGTTTGGACAGCTGATTGGATGAAATGGGGCTTAGCAAGAGAGGGAATAGTGGAAGAAAGGCGTGTAGAGAGGAGAGGAGAGGAGGAACTGGAGGACAGGAGGATGGAACATGGTGATAACATGATGAGGTGCTTAAACATTACATTCCTTCTTTTCTTTGAACAAGCCATTCAAAGTGGATTCTGCTTCCTTGGTTCAACTCCAACACTGTCAATTCCTTGCCTTTTCCATTACAACCCATCCCTTAAACATTTTTATTGCATTTACCTTCTTCTTTGTTATGTGCATGCCACCTACTGCTTATGTCTTACTATCTCTTCCTGTGTTGCAAGGTTACATTTTATCATTAGAGATCACCTATGGTCTCTCCCAACTCCAACAGTCTTCTACATCTTGAGGGACAGACGCTGCTGATTAACAGTATCTGATCTTTTCTTCTTTGTAAATAATTCTACATGCTTTGCACACTTTCAAGTTGAATTTTGGATGGTCTCACATGGGGCCACTTAAACCTCAGCCAGCTGCTCATAACTAACTCTGAATATGGCCAATGTGTTTCCCCATGAATCCAGTGAGCTTCCTTGGGAGGAGGTGGGGACAGCAGCTTTTGATCAGGCTTAGTATAACTTTCTGCATTCTGAGCAATTGGAGTACTTCCAAATATGCTGATACTGATGATTTTCTAAAAATTATGCAAACTATGCCTTGATCATTACACAAGGAAAACAACCTTAGAGTAGAACCTTCCAAAAATGTTAATTTTCCAATTTTTATAAAAATAGGAGTCATGGTGATAAAAATATAGAAAGTGAATTGCCTAGAAACAAATGAAAGAAGACAAGACTGAGAAGAGATATACAATTTGGGGTGTGGTAATAAATTATTTCATAATCCCAGAAAAACACTTCACCATGAAGATCATGTTTGTCTAACAGTTTGAAGCTAGGGTGAGCAACATAAGGAGAACTCCATCTCAAAGGGGGAAAAAAAAGTCTTTCCAAGCTCTGAATAACTATGCACAGGCACCCTCAATGATGAGATTTGTACTCAGATGAGGTGAGGTATCCAAGTCTCTTTTCCATATAGCCTCTTTGTTCATCTGAGTTACATAAAATGTTAATATGTTTCTGTGGTCAGCTTATTTAAAATTGTTCTATTTATAATTCAACACTTCCAGTATCCATCTCTTTCTTAGTTTATTTAACTTGATAGCACTTAAATTCATTTAAATCATTATTTATAACAGGTGATTTTAATGTCTATTTCTAAATTAATGTGCCTAAGTTGAATGTATATATTTGCACTCTTTGCCTATGTATCTATGTAAATATTCGTGGGTTACGGAAGTAAAGATGAATACTATATAATAGTGCTACCTGCAGTGAGAAAAGGAACCACACCCACATCCCTAAATCAGCCATGACCACATAGTGCCTGTTAACATATGGTTGATACATAAGTTAATGGAGCCAATGGTCCAGTGTTTTGGAGCTATTTCTGTATGTTAACAATTTTTCTAAGGAATTTATGTTCATTAATTTTTATGCTCATAAAAATGTACTAAAAATATTGAGTAAAATTTATGATAAAAAAGACTAATACAGTTACAGTAACAAAGATATTGAGAAATAGCTATATAGTTCTTCACACACACACACACACACACACACACAAAGAAAATAAAACAAAACAGCAATAACAACAAAACCTAACTGTAGATTTAAAGTAACTCTAATTCTTGGCTTTAAAATGATTTTAGCTTCTTCTTAGCCATGTATTTTATTTAGATTTCTCCTGGATTTTGCATAGCAATGCATGTATAATGACAGAGAATGAGAAGGGATATCTGATGAGCATTTACTCTTGTTTTTCCCAGATTTTTATTCTCAGCTTATTTGGTTGGGTAATGATCTCACAGTTGTTCACCATAATCTGATAAATTCAAGACTTTTGGAAGAAGTCCAAAAAAATGAATTACTAGGCAGTGTTAATTGATTGCATATATAAGTAAAAATGTTAATTTATTAGTTTCTGTTACATGCCAAATTTTAATGGAGTAGGAGATAAAGGAATGCTACAACCAGGATGCAGTTGTTAAGCTATTTGAAGAAGTCCAATACACCACCTAGCCTCTCTTCACATTACTACTTCCTTCTGAACCTTAATGTCTATGCATACTATTTTACCATAATTGAAAATTATATGCCTAGATAAGGGAGGAGAGAGAATAATAGAGTAGAGACTTAGGAATTCAAAGGCTAGCTTCACTTCAATTTCCTAACAAACTTGAGGACCTGAATTCCTAACACACTTTCAATTTTAACACATTCATGTATCATTCATCTACACTATAGACATTTAAAAAAAAGTGACAGAGAGAAGAATAGTAGGGTATAAGGGATTTGATTCAGGAAATGGAAAGGGGGTCTCTAATTAGGGAGGAAAGAGGGAGATAAATACAGAAGAAAGAGAGAGGGGCAAAATAACAGTTGGGGATGCCCAAAATAGTCATGAGGACCATAGTGTTAACTGTCTACATAAAAACCAAAGAGAGAGAGAGACAGAGAGAGAGAGAGAGAGAGAGAGAGCGAGAGAGAGAGAGAGAGTTTAAGTAAAAAAAATTCATTGAGTTTGTAGGGTTCCATCCAAGAGTCAAAGACCATCTTACAAAAATCCCAACATCAGCCATGAGAAGCTGTTGGTCAGGTTTGTCCAAGAGACAGGCCAAGCATTACAGAATATTGCTATTGACTTTGGTTACTCCCCAAAGTTTGAAGGTAAGTCCCTATTGTGGGAGACACCATGAAATTAAGGCATAGGGCCCAAAGGTCCCTGAGCTGGGACTAACCTGAATGCCTCCTCCCTGAGGACTGCAGTTCATTTTATGACAAGACTCCATGCAAGATTCCAAAGGAGGTAATCAAACAACTGTCTTACCCAGCTGTGGCACCTATGATCCACGACAATGACCAACAATGACTAGTATGGCACGATAACTCTAACACATACCTTAGCAGTAACCAACAGCTCTCTAATTGATCTTAAAACCTGCTCAACCACAGGGAAAACATGTCTGGTACTGCAAATCTAGCCAGCTACCCAGGGCTAGTAAAGTCATGGATCTTGGAGGAGAAGCTACAAACACCACGTTACTAAACCAGTGTAATCCTTACAACACTGTAAGTATTTGTTCTTATACCTACAGATAAGTGTAGTCCTCATCTGTTGTCATGACCGAAAATACCAACAAATCAAAATTCAAAGCTGTGGAGACCAGCCCCAATAGGCATATCTGTAAATCAATGCTAATACAGGCCCAGGAAACATTGTAGAAGAGGAGGCAGAAAGATTCTAAGAGCCAGAGGATATCGAGTTTGCTGCGAGATCATGTCTTTTAATGATATCAGAAGCTATACCCATGAAGTCTCAGCAATATGATTGCCTAAACATGAGCTGAACAAGGGCAACAAAAATAAGCCTGCCAAATTAGGTGGGGGAAAAACCCATAAAACCTCACACAAAGGACTACAGGAAACTAAAGAATGCTGAAAGGAGGAGAAGTCTTCTCGAAAAAAGGACACACAAATTGGTTGTTTAGCCCAGAAAACATACGTACAAGTAACATTATACAGACTGAGCATGTTGTAGTTATGTATTTAAGAATATGTGTACACATACATATACATATTCATATACATATATGTGTGTTCCAACAATTAATTTTAAAAGAGACAATGAATTTGAAAGAGAGCAAGGAGGAGCATATGGGAAGGTTTGGAATGAAGGAAAAGAAGGAGGGGAAATGTGATTATATTATAATCTCAAAAATAAAAGAAATATTTTTAAAATGGCTACCTAAGAATACAATAAGATTAAAAACATACTGAACTGGCCGGACGGTGGTGGCGCATGCCTTTAATCCCAGCACTCGGGAGGCAGAGCCAGGCGGATCTCTGTGAGTTCGAGGCCAGCCTGGGCTACCAAGTGAGTTCCAGGAAAGGCACAAAGCTACACAGAGAAACCCTGTCTCAAAAAAACCAAAAAAATAAAAAAAATAAAACAAAACAAAACAAAACAAAAACATACTGAACTGTATAAAGATGAATATGTTAATGTTATTATTAAAGCATTTTGTAGTCAACAGAAATAAGACAGATAATTTATTAATATTTATTTGCATACTTTTGCCATCCCAACACAGAAATTCTCCTGATTAAGCTATCATGAGGTACACTTTGCAACTCATTTATTAGAAAATCTGCTTATGGTTGTGTAAACCTACCACCAAGAAGCTGAGGCAGGATGATTGTGATTTCAATGCTACTGTCAAAGAAGACAAATAAAACAAAGAAACAAAAAATTAAAAACAACAAACTTCACCATGAAGTTTCATTCTTATTAGATATTTTATGAATGCATTGTGCACATTAAAATCTAACTAGAGTATATTGTTAATAATCCCAATAGGGATGCCTTCTAATTGCAGTGTGTTGTCTGTGTTCTGTGGTGAAAGATGGCAACTCATGGGCCACATTGGACTTGCACAATGGACATTTTTAATTGCTTATTTCATGCAGGTATTGTGTCCCACCTGGGTGACAGAGGGGTTGATTCGCTATTGAAAAAGTTGTGAACTATTCTCCTACCAGTTCCAGGCCCCATTCCAAGCTTTTATGATGGAGACATGAAGCATCAAAATCCCTGATAGTGTTCTATGAAAAAGAGAATGGTGACAAACAATGAAAATAAAACCAAAGCAGGCTCACTGACACCTATATTCAGAAACTTGGAAGTGTTAGGATGGAAAATAAACATCCATAGAAAAGCAGTGAGTGTACAGAGATGATTCTGAGTGGATGGCATTATTTTTAAAGGTTTTAAACTTGAAGAACAGAGCTAAAAGAAAAACAATGACATCATGAGGTTTGCAGACAAATGGATGGATCTAGAAAAAATCATCCTGAGTGAGGTATCCCAGACTCAGAAAGACAAACATGGTATGTACTCACTCATAACAGGATACTAGATGTGGAACAAGGATGACTGGACTGCTACTCACATCACCAGGCAGGCTACCTGGAAAACAGGACCCCAAGAAAGACACAGGGATCGCCCAACGACAGAGAAATGGAATGAGATCTACATGAACAGCCTGGACATGAGTGGGGGTAGTGAAGGGCGAGGGTCGAGGGAAAGAGAGCTTGGGTGAGTGGGAGATCCCAGCTGGATCAACAACAGAGAGGGAGAACAAGGAATAGGAGACCATGGTAAATGAAGACCACATGAGAATAGGAAGAAACAAAGTGCTAGAGAGGCCCACAGAAATCCACAAAGATACCCCCACAACAGACTGCTGGCAATGGTCGAGAGACAGTCCGAACTGACCTACTCTGGTGATGGGATGGCCAAACACCCTAATTGTCATGCTAGAAACCTCATCCAACTACTGAGGGATCTGGATGCAGAGATCCATGACTAGGCCCCAGGTGGATCTCTGGGAGTCCATTAGCGAGAATGAGGAGGGTTTATATGAGCGAGAATTGTTGAGACCAAGGTCGGATAAAGCACAGAGACAAATAGCCAAACAAACGGAAACACATGAACTATGAACCAATGGCTGAGGGGTCACCAACTGGATCAGGCCCTCTGAGTGGGTGAGACAGTTGATTGGCCTGATCTGTTTGGGAGGCATCCAGGCAGTGGGACCGGGCCCTGTGCTCATTGCATGAGTTGGCTGTTTGAAACCTGGGGCCTATGCAGGGTCCCTTGGCTCGGCATGGGAGGAGGGGACTGGACCTACCTGGACTGAGTCCACCAGGTTGATCTCAGTCTGTGGGGAAGGCTTTGCCCTGGAGGAGATTGGAATGGGGGGCGGGCTGGGGGGAAGGTGAGGGGGGCGGGAGGGGGGAGAACAAGGGAATCCGTGGCTGATATGTAGAACTGAATTGTATTGCAAAATAAAAATTTAAAAAAAAAAAAAAAAAAAAAAAAAGAATGGAAGTAAAACTAGTCCTGTTGGCTAGATTTTATTGAAATTGTACATGGAAGTTATATTGCGATAGCAATAGCAGGGTAAGGTAATACACTAGGACAGAGAAGATCACATGTGTGCATACACTTACATATACATACATAAACATATACATGCTTAGGTCTTCTGTGGAGAGAGCATGAATACAGAAAACATACATGTAATTATATATTTTATAGAATATATGCTCTCTACATGTTGTACTCTAAGCTCACACACACATGCATATATGATACATGAATGGGAAAGAGATCTATGAAGGAGTAAAAGGAAGAGAGGGAGATAAGAAGCAGGAGGAAGATAGGGAGAAAGAGGGCTATAAAGAAGAAGAGGAACAGAGAAAGAGGAGGGGAGAAAGAAGCAAAAACAAGAAGGAAAAGGAGAAAGACATGGAAAGAGAGAAAGAAAGAGAGACGAGATGTGAGCCATACTTTCCAAAAGTATGGTAGAGGGGTGTCAGACATTCTCTAAATGTCTGCTGAGAGCTTGCTTATGCTGGCAATAAGCTGGATACTCTCATGCAGTGGCTGTGTGTAAGGGCACAGTATGTCACAGGAGAAAGTCTGCTGTGTATGAAGCAGCATGGCCTGGCTCTGCTGCAGACTTGCAAATTCCTGAAATGTGCCTGCCACATTTTGTATTTCTTCTCAGAAAAGATAATTACCTTTTAGAGGGTGTTAGCAAAAGAAAATGTGTTCTCATTTTAGAGTCATGTTTGTATTATATAAGTTAGGTATTTTCCCCACAGGCCACAAAGTCTGGCCAACCCTACTTTTACTGAAGGCATTAATAAAGCCATCAGAACCTCCATGAAAGAAACAATTGCTTGAGGATGAGAAGTGTGAGCTTATATATAATTCAAACATTTACTGATTGTTTCCTGCCTGCCTTGCTTCTTAAAGAATTTAGCCAGGAATTGAATATATATGTGCACACACATGCACACAAACACATGAACTAATTTTTCAAAGAAATTCCCCAGAACTGATGAGTGTCAATTCAAAATGCTTTCTCTTTCCATTAGATTAGATTACTGAGCCAGAGAGTGTCGAGTTTGTCCCTTTCAGACCAAGACATTGATGAGCCTCCTGAATTAAAATTTATGTCTCCCCGAGTTACCGATGTACCACCTGGCTCCTTTGAATTATTGCAGACACCAAATGAATTTTATAGTCGATTGGGGGCTGTCCATGCTTGTTAAGGTGATATTTCCATCGCTGGTGTAGCATGCAACCCCATCTCCTTGGTGAATAATCACAGTGCTGAATCCTCCATCAGCTATCTTCTGCTTCCTGAGATGGTCTCTAAGTCATCTATTCCCCACTTTGAATCACAGTCCGAATACGGCACTATGGTCCAATCTTAGCCAACCTGTTGAAGTCTGCAGTGTGCCCCATCTTCCCACAAGAGCAGCCCCTGCTTTGTGGAATCTCATCTCTAAATGAACTCACCCCTTTTCTGAATGAATTTCCCCCTATATCAACTCTTCTCTTACTAGTTTCTGTTATCTTCTGCTTCTCTTTCTTCTTGAATTCTGTTAAAGTCACATAGGGTCACTGTGGAGGAGAGTTACTTATGCCATCTCGTTTAATTCTTTCAGCTCTGTTATTTCTACTCTTATCCACGTATGAAGAATGCCCACGGCCAGGCAAGTATTAGGACAGAAAGCCCAGATTCAACTTGAAATTTTAGGCTCCCAAGAGCCATGCTTTGTTATAGTTGCTATTGTCTTTTCATAAAGCCAGGAATTTCTTCACATTCTTCTAAAGCTTATGCTAACTTTCCCAGTATAAAAGTAAAATCCTTTCTGTAAGTAAAGAGTACTCTAGAACAATATTATCTTCAGTGCCTTCCCATCAGTTTTCACAAAAACAATATGTACTGACAAAGACACGGAATAACCTCTGCCAAGATTAGATTTTTAATATAACTCTGACACTAATTAGTTAGTAGTTTTGGGTAAATGCCTGTGTATCATTGTAGGGATGTGGAAAGAGCAGAGTATCTGCTAACAGGTGTAGTCTTCTGGAGTCTGTGGGTAATCTGATTAACCTAGGGGCAAAAAAACGAAATAAAAAAAATAGTTGAAGGTCAATAACTTGGGTGGAAGACTTCTAACGACAGAACCTGAAAGCATCTTCACGTCCCAGGGCTGCCTATGTTTCTCTGTTTCCTGAGCTATATCTGCAACCTACTCAAGGATTTGCACTAAAGTCATTCTCCCTAAAGTACAGCAAGGCAGTTTCTTTCTTTTTATAATCCAGACAATCTGATTAATGCAAAACCTCTTTCTAACTCCTCAGAATTCTCTTTTCTGTGGGATCCTAGTAAGGAAAGATTTAAAATAGTTTTCTCTGATGTCAAAACAGCGAAACTGAACAAATGAAGGCAAGGGCTTGCTTGTGAAACCATAGGCAGTCTCATCAATAAAGGTCCTGGAGGCCCAACAACTGCATTCTGTCCTCAAGAAGCCTGACATTCCAAAACTGACACCCACACTCGATGGAGATCAGGAGTCAACGTTAACCACGGCTGGAATAGATTCTTGGAGACAGTTTTAGTTCATATGATATCCCTGAGCTCTCCTTGTCCAGTGTCTATATTTCAGTGGCACTACAAAGGCAGTAAGTGTATCAAGTTTTTCATCAACTGCCAGCTCATAAATAATGGCATGGAAACTTATTATGAAAGCTCTTATAACTTAAATTAACCTATTTATATTAATCTACATTCTGTCATTCTGTTACCTCTCCTCTTGCACATTCTGCTTGTTCTGCATCTCCTGGTGTCTCCACCTTTCTTCTTCCTAGAGTTCTCTCTGTCCTTTGAAGTTCCACCTAGCCTCTTCCTGCCTAGCTATTGGTCATTCAGGTCTCTATTAAACCAATCAGAAGGTGCCTTGTCAAAGATACATCTTCACCATGTGAACAAATATTCTGTAACAAGTTTTGAGACAGATTATCTATTAGTAACTTTTCTGTGTCTCTGATACAATACCATGACCAAAACAACTTAAAGAAGGCAGAATTTATTTTGGATTAAAATGCTAGAGGTCTAGAGTTCATAACAGTAGGTAAGACAGCATGCCAGCAGGAGGGGGAAGCTTGCTGATCACATTGGTTCTACATTCAAGAAGAACAGAGAGCAAAAGGTGGGTCTAAGTAATGAACCCCCAAATCTCACCCCCAGCAAGGTATTACAAGGTCCCAACAGTGTCACTAATTGAAGACCAAGTACTCAAATACATGAGCTTCTGGTGACATTCTCATCCAACTTGTGAATGATTGTTATCTGAAAGCCACATAATAGCTTGAGTCAGCCTTCGGTGGTTAGGGAGAAAAATCAAACATTCATGTTCCAATGATTATGAGGCAGGCCAGGCTGAGCTAGAAGAAGTAATGAGGTCCTCCATCCAGTGCAGCAGCTAATGGGGATTTGAACGAGTTTTCACCCTTAAAAAACATCAAACTGTAGCCACAGAGCAAAGCAGGAAAGTAAGAAGTGAAGATTCTCCTGCAAATGTGCTTTTATTCTTTAATCTGTTTCAATTTGTTCCATGAAGAACTGATGTGTAGCTCAGTGCTAGTTCACATGCTTAAATGTGGGTTAAATCCCTAGCAGAAGGGAATAATCAAGAGGGAGGGATGGAAGGAAATAAAACTGAGGATCATTAATAGTATTCTCTTAGTATGTACTTCAAAGTTTGCTTTGGTTTAGTGTTTAAAAAATGTGTGTGTGTGTGTGTGTGTGTGTGTGTGTGTGTGTGTGTGTGTGTGTGTGGTGTCTGTGTAGGCTTGGTTCATGATCACACTAAATTGGAATTTCTTCTGAAGTTGGCTGGAAGATGACTATATAACTAATTTCCAAGCAACCTATGTCCTTAGTCATCTATTTTCTTCATATAGATATATCCATTGTTTTCCAGTGTAAGTACACTGGAGACTTATTCACTGGATACTTTGTTTAGGAAAAATCTGATGATTTTAGGATAATACATTAAGCTACAATTCAGATTTTGGCTTTACAATATTAAAAGGTCAGTTTCTATATAACCATTAGGTCTTAATTTGTGATGCCTTGCTTAATTGCTAATAAAATTAACTCTCATCAGCATTGTTCATCTAAATAGTGCTTTACCCTCCTCCTGGGTGGCGTCTTCCACTGGTGTTAGCATTGCTGGGGTCTATTTGATAGAAAAATAAAAGGATCTTCAAAATTATTCAACTTATCCTGGCCTTAAGAAATTTAGATTATTTTCATAATGGGCAAATAAATCTGAAATGGATGATATTTGAGCCATCTAGTTTAAGGATGCTATAAAAGTTCAGTCCTTCATCATTTGCCTCAAGATACAAAATAAATTAGACTTGAGTTGGAGGGAAGCTAAGTAGAGAGGCATAGACAGGTATGCCATTTACCTTCCCTATGATTACATGGCTCAAATATTTCACTGCCCATTAAAATAGTATAATCACTAAAAATGAACATTTTAGACCAGTGAGCACTGATACCGTTTTTAGCTTAATTTTTAAACTTTTATTGAGAATGTCATACATGAGTACAATATTTATACCATTTCAACATCTCATCTCCCCAAACTATTTTCTTTCTTTGGGACCCCAAACTGCCTCTTAAATTAATGTTCTTTAGTTGTTATTGTTTTACACACACACACACACACACACACACACACACACACACACACACCTATACTCACTCACTATTGAATCCATTTAGTGTTGCTATTATTTACACAAGCTTGCTAGTCATTAGGGTTTGGTTAGTCATCAGGCAGTAGCCATTGATTATCTATAACTCTTTGGGGGTGGGGGCTTATTATGTTCTCCCCATACACATTTGCATGTCATCTGGTGTTGTCATCATGTTTTGTTTAGGCAGCCATGTTGTTGCTACTTTCTGGATGCAACTACCCTGTCACGTTTAAAAGACACAATTTCACAAGAGTTATCCTATTCCACTGCTCTTACAATCTTCCCACTCCATCTTCTGCAAGTTCCCCTGAGCCTTAGATGTAGTTGTCACTTAGAGCTTTTTTTCAATTAGCATTGGGTATCCCAAATTAATCTGTGTATTTGACCAGTTGTGGATCTTTGTCATAGCCTTCCTTTGCTGTGAAAAGAAACTTTTTGATGAGGAGCAAGAGCTGGACTTATCTCTAGGTGTAAGGGTAAATATGTATAATACAATTAGAAATTATTGTGGTTTAGAAAAATGGCAGTAATAGTTCCCTTCCAGGATCTATGGCCTCTCCATCCACTGGCAGTTGGCTAATATACATTACCAGTTATGAATTCCCTCCTGTTTAGTGACAGCTGTTAGTTGGTATGGTGGTTTGGACTATTATGCCCCCCATAGGCTCATATATTTGAACTTTTTGTTCACTGGCAGACTATGGAAGGATCACAGGGTATGACCTGTTGGAGGAGGTGTGCTATTAGGGGTGTAGTTTGAGGTTTCAAAGCCCACACCAAGGCCAGTCTCTCTCTGTCTCCATGTTATGAATCTTCTATTTGTGATGTAAGCTCTCAGCTACTGCTTCAGTGCCATACCTGTCTGCTGCCAATGCTCTCCACCATAATGATCATGGACTCACCCTTTAAAACTGGAAGCAAGCCCCCAGTTAAATGCTTTCTTTTGTAAGTTGCCTTGGTCATGGTGTCTCATCACAGCAATAGAATAATGAGACAGTTAGACACAAAATAAAAGTCACTGTTGCACTTTTCAAGGCTTGTATTTGTTGCAGTTCATAGGCTTTATAGATGGATAGGAATGTTGATTGCTGTTTTCCCTTGGCATCTTGAGTTCCACCTTCCAACAGTCTGAGTGCTAGTCTTCAGGGGAGGTTCTTCCATGTTAGTTCCAGCTTAATTCTTCCAAATACCATGCCTAAAGTATATGATGCCTTTAACAACAGAGACATATCTTCAAACTCTCCAAGGCAGCCACAATATATATTGCCCATATTGTTGTGGAGTCTCTTGGACCTCCTGATATTTTATAAGAGATTTTTGGGTAATTCTATCACATGATTAGAATCAAGTATACTCTTACAAACTCTATTTTAAGTAGCTCAACAAATATGGCTTTTCATTCCCATGATACTGTATTAGACTCAGAAAAGACACTATAATATTTTAAATTGGACATAAACTAAACTTAACCTAAACACTCATAACTATGTCCTCTAGGGATTCTTGCCATTAATATGTTGATAATAATTAGTTATTATAGGTTTTGCCCTTTGCTGCATTTCCCTTCTTTAGCAGCCGCTCTAGGATTCAAAAATACTTTAGAATTTGATGTAGCAGTTTACTTCTTTTGGGTCACTTTACGGCCATTTGGAAAGAAAGCAACAACAAAATTGATAAGGAAATCAAATCCAATATTTCTTATCTCAGAAGCTTCTGGAGGCTTTGGGAAAAGCCTGGTGGATTCAGGGGATCCAGTTCTGCATGTTAGAGTAGCAGTTTTTGTGTTGTCCCCAGAACTTAATCATGCCAAGTAAGTTCATCAGATCCTCACCATAATGCTGTTAGAAAGGGACTGATTGCTCTACTCATTTAGACGTGAGAAAATTATATCTCAAAGTTGATAAATGTTCAAGTTTGCTTCTGTGTGATAAAACTCTAAACAGAACTCACTGGTGCAGGAATGAGCTTATTGGCTCATAGATTTCATCCTGCCATGGAGGGAACCATATAGAACTGAATTGTATTGCAAAATAAAAATTTAAAAAAAGATACATAAACATGAAAAAAATAAAAAATAAAAATAAAAAATAAAGTCCTTAAAAAAAAAAAAAAAACTCAAGTCAACAAATGAAGGAGGAACCGAAGCAAAAGCCACGGAGGACTGATGCTTCTTGACTTGATATCCATGACCTGCATGGCTTGCTTTTGTGCACAACTTAGGCCACGTGCCCAATGTGGCACCAGTCATACTTGGCTGGACTCTTTATTTCTTTTGTGTATTTCTGTGTGTGTACATGGTGTATGGTGGTGGTGGTGATGGTATTTGTGTGTGTGTATGTGTGTGATTATGTGTGTATGGTATGTGTGCTTGCTCATTCTGTGGTTCAAGCCCAGGGCCTTGTGCATGGTAGTCAAATACTCTACCACTGAGCTACACTCCTAGATCCAGCTAATGGCATTTCAAGTAAAATTCTATTTGTACTGTATCTGGGATGTCTATATTCATGCTGATATTTGATTATATGTAGAACAGCTATTGTTTATTTACATGCTCACTCCCCCCTTGCTGTTTTTCTTCTCTTGTAAGACCTAAGGACTTTCTATGTTTTGTTTTATTTTGAGCTTTTTAGGCATGCAAACATGCCATCTCTAAATAATGACAATGTTGTTTCCATTTTGCTATTGCTATTTATGGTACCTATTACATTCAGAGCAATGCTAAATAATATTGTGGTTAAGATGCTGCACACTCTTTGCTCAATGCTAACTTTAATGTTCATTCTTCTACACGTTTCACACATTTCTTTATGTTAGCTTGAGCAAGGAAGTTCCAGGGTTTATGATATTATGAATGTGTTTGTAAGATACATGCATGTATAAGATACATCCATTATCCTACTTTTTCAACTTAACAACTAAAGGACAAACAACCTAATAAAAAAGGCCAAAGTTCTTCAGTAAACATTCTGCCAAAGATAACACATGAATGTCCAATAGATGTAAAAATTCTCCACATTATGTGTGATTAAAGAAATCTCAGTTAAAACTGTAATCAGATATTATTTCACACTGACAAGATGGCTAAAATTAAAGAAAAATACAAACCAAACACTGATAAGTATCAGGGAGGATGTGGGGAAACTGCAATCTTCATCCAGTGCTCCAAAAAATGGAGAATGTAAGCACTATCAAGAACAGTTTGACTTTTCCTGAACAAGTTATGTCTGGCATTAACCTTGCCTCATTAGTTCCACTTTCATGTATGAATCCCCATAACTAGAACAAATATTGTTATAGATTGAATTCTCTTCTTTTAATTTGAATAATTAACCCTCTAATTCCTATTATTACTGTACTTAAAGATCAAACCATTTAAGGTTACAGATAAGATTATATAAGATTGGAACTGGAGATATAGCTCAGTGGCTAAGGGTAGTTACTGCTCTTCCAGACAACCTGAGTTTGATTCCCAGTATCTATGCTGGGCATCTGGCTACCACCAGTAACTCCAGCTTTAGAATATCCAATACCTTCTTCTGGTTTCAGAGAGTACATATATTCATGTATACATAAATATCCACAAACAGACAGACACACACACAGTTAAAAATAAAATGAAATATTTTAAGAGTTTATGGCTATAATGCCATGACTTATTCCAATATTGTATCTTTACAAGAAGAAAACATACCAGGAATATGAACATATGTAGTAGAGATCATGGGAACACCAGTAAAAAAGGGAGCCATCTGCAAATCAAAGAAGGAAAATCCAGGAAAAACCAACCTGATTATTTCACTGTATTTGTTATATGGATTGGTCATTGGGTGAGTCCTTTCAGTACTTGGTCTTCCACTTGTGAACTCAGGACACGCAGCACAAATGCACCACACACACACACACACACACACACACACACACAAACAACACACACACACCACATACACACACACACACACACACGCACGCACGCACGCACGCGCACACACACACTCAAAGACAAGAAAGTACAAAGGAGCTTCTTTGAAGTAGGAAGAAGAAAGAAAAGATAATGGAGGGTAATATTAGTGAAGTGTGTTGTATAAATGTGTGTAAATATCACAAGGAAAATATTATTTTTCATGAATGAATACATTCATACATACATACAAACATACATACACACATACATGTTAAAGAAAGGCAAAACCAATCTAATAAATTTCCTTAAAAACTTGGATTAGTTTTGTATTGAGTTGTCTTTTTTATGTTAGTTAATTATGACTTCTGAATGTTCCTTATACTTTTTATAATCTACCAGTAACTGTATTGTGGTTTTTAAGGCTTGTTCCTTGTGTATGTTCACAAATGTGCACACAGAAATGTGTATGAAGATGCTCGTGGGTGCCAGAAGAGGTCTTTGTATCTCCCCTAGGTGGAGTTACAGGCAGTTGTGAGCTTCCCATCCTGGGGGCTAGTAACCAAACTTGGATCCTGGCAACCAAACTTGGGTCCTCTGCATGAACAGCAAATTCTCTTATCCACTGAGTCTTCTATCTCTCCAGCCCCATGTAGTTTGCTATTTTACCTTGATTTTTTTTCTGACAGTATCGTATATTGGCTTTTTTGGACTTTTTACACTATTCTTATTCCGATTGTTTCAATTTGGAATTACATCTAAGTTTTGAAGAAACAATATAGATTTAAGCAAATACATCCTGTACTTATACATGTTTTGTGTCTTTTGTATATGTGAATATATGTTCATTCTTATTCCTAATTTGATATTCTACTTTATATTTTATTTTACTGACTGACTGAGCATTGTAACACTGCATCAGTAAACTATCCCACTCTCACCCCAGCCCTTGGGCACTGGGAGGTTCAGTTACCTGTGGAGGACTGTCATCTGCTTACAAGGTGGTAATCTTGAATGTTGGCTCCATGAGAGAGGGACTTTATCTCTCAAATGTCATAAAATGGAACGGCAAAAAGAATGGACTCTGTCCATCTTTCTAAGCTGCTTTCTAAGGATACCTAATGCCATTCATAAGGTGAGATTAGATACGTGATCAAGGTAAAAGGTGTGTGTACCTGTGCCTGCATCTGTGTCTGTGTGTGTATGTGCAATAATTGTGTGTGTGTGTGTGTGTGTGTGTGTGTGTGTGTGTGTGTGTAAGCAAGTGAAGCCAAACAGTTTGGAGAACATTAGAAATTAAAAAAAAAAATGCTATTGAAGATTTACAAAAGAAAATGTCACGTGCACTTGTGTAATTTTAAAGCATTGCTCTGCCTGTAAAGTAGGAAATGCATTTGAGGAAAGTAACACTGAAGAGGAGACAATTGGGAGGATATTGTAATGCTCCAGAAAGAAATTATCATGCTTTGAATGACAGAGGTGACACTAACATGGAAAGAAAAAGAACCGAGAGATTTCTAGATGACATTCCATTGGATTTAGTTGTGGACTGGCCTTCACAGGATGGGGGGGCGGTAAGTGGAGTCAAGGGCAAGAGCTAAATACCAGAGGAGCAAGTATTCTCATAGTGATAAGTAGGAGAGAGATTTTTACCTCTGGTCATGCTCATTTACAGAACTGCCTGTGTGCTGTGTGCATGCATTTAATTAGGCAATTGTATACTCATGCCTGAAGCTCAAGAAACATCTGGACTGTGTGTTTGTGTGTATGCTAGAGATATGCATATATTTGATTATTTGATGGGTGAAACTAGAAAGAACTTCCCTGTGGAATTTCTTAGAGTAAGAAAACAGACCATGACCATGTGTCAAGAAAGAAGTATATTTAAGGGGACAAACACAGGAAGTAGAGGCCCAGGGAACATTAAGTAAGGGAGAGGAGAAAAGATAAGGGCAGAAACACATGATGGATAGGCAGTTTTAGACACAATGCCAGGTAAGAAGGCAGAATAGTACTACTGAAATTCCTGAAAGAGATCTGAAAAATTGAAAACCTTTCTTTCTCTTTCCATTGAGTCAAAGGTCATTTACAACCTATACTTGGCTCTCCTTTCCTTGTTCAAGCTTCTTGTTTTGCTTAGTCATTGTTTTTAACTCAATGAGCCCATAGGTGGTGGTTCATCCAGGGAAGTAAATCCCAAGGTCCTGGAGATGATGATGAGATCTTTCTGAAGGAGGTGGGAATGGCAATTCTTTATCTGTGATACATATTTCTGCAAAATATAATCTTCAGAGTAGTGCCTATAGGAAGAAAAACACACCTTTCTCTGGTTAATATTGGCCACCTCACATAGCATTATCCTGAGGAATTATTAAGCAAAACAACATAAAGAATAAAAAATGAACAAGCAATTATTTGGTGTTTTCCTCTACCTTGCCAGAGACACCTTCCCCACCAGGATTAAAGCAGAAAGAATAAAAAGGAATAATTGTGAACCACCATGTAAGTTCTGGGAACTGAACCTGGATCCCTTGTAAGAGCAACAAGTCCTCTTAATGGTTGAGCCATCTCTCCATCCCTAAAATAGCCCCGTTTACACACATAACAGTGACAGAGCTCACAAGTATTATCATACTCTATGCAACACACCTTCATTTAATTGCCAAGTACCTGCTTCAAATTCTATTTCAAATGAATATTAAACCCATATTATATTTTACATGAAAAGAAATATATTATTATTATTACGTTTGTTTTGGAAAATTTTGCTTCTAAGAGTCAGATTGTTCTGACATCCTATATATATTTTTTTTCAGCACTCTCCTTTGCAAGCCTTTCACACAATGATGGTTTGAACTGCAGCAATGGGCGGATGATATTCTATTTTCCTAGATCCATGCTGCCCCTTTTTTTTCAGTTCTTCTCACCTTACGTGCCTTACCCATTCTGAAGGTTTATATATCTGCGGGAGCAGGAGGTGGCTAATATTACTACTTTTCTTTCTATGGGCTCTGATTACTTCTCATTTTATTTTTCCACTTCATTTCTATGTTTTTTCCTCCTCCTACTCAGTGTCAAAGAAAAAAAAAAAAAAGACCCAGAGAGCTTTTAATATGTTAAAAAAATCCTTTGAAATGATACATCTCTGTCACTTTGCTCTCACTTTTTAAATTATAAACTAAAATAAAAAATTGGCATATTGATAAAAGCTTCCAAGGCTGCTGCCTGCTGCTTCCTAGTGATTAGGTGTGAGAGGGTGGCCTTTTTCAGTTCAGATAAAAAATATGCAAATGATGATATTTAAATTGACAGTGTAGTAGAAGAGGGAGCCACATATTTATTCTCTTTTCCTCTCACCCTTTTTATTTTTCTTAGCTATCCAGGGAATATTTTAGAACTGGTGGAGAAACTGAAGATAAAGAATACTTACCTGGCCTCCATTTCTCCTCCTTAGAAGGAAAAAATTTCTACCCTGGGTTCAAGCATTCTCAATTGCTTTTCTTAGTTCATGCATTAAACATGATGACTTTTCTCCACAGTGTTAGGGTGAGGTACTCACAAATGTTTTTGATACTTGCCATGGCCCAACCTTGATCTTGATTTTTCTAAATATCTTTAATCCATGGAGTAATCTTCCAAATGGTTAGCCTCATTTCAATATATTCCGAAGCTGAAATGTGGTGCTAGGCGGTTTCCAGTGCCCTATGCAAGATCACTGGCTAAAAAGTCAAGTGGTGGGGCTAGATTTGCTTGATGTTTAATTATGTATGATGGTTTCCAACAAGAGCCAGATGTGCCCAGGGTGGAATCTAAGGAGTGACCGTCATCTGTATGTGAGCTGGAGTCTGAGCACAGCTGAAGTTGTCAGGTCTGTTTTAGTGACTGTCAATCCCCGCACGGATGCTGTTCAAAGGGTGCACAGATACAATGCAGAAAACAAAGGGACTAGGGTGCCAACTTTTGCCTGGCATGCACAGAGACCTCTTTACCACAGTGTGGAACTGGAGTCTTGATGTTACAGTTACATATCCATCCTGTCCTCTGCTAAACTGAGAGTGAGAGTCAATTTAAATAGTCACCCAAGAAACTGATGCAACCAGAAGTATATATATATATATATATATATATAGATAGATAGATAGATAGATAGATAGATAGATAGATGATAGATGATAGATAGGTAGATAGATAATAGATAGATAGATAGACAGACCAGGAATTGAGGTTTTTCTGGTATAATTAAGATCTGTGACTTCATAAATTCTCTAAATGTTTTAAAACTTAATAAGCAAATTTGACAGATTGACTACTGACCAGGACTGGATGTGGTATGTGGATTTTTCTGCATGTATCCAGAACTGTGTTTCTCTCTACAAAAAAAGTAGTTGAAAGAAGCACTGTAAAATTGGAATGGATAAAATTTTCCAAATAATAGCCACATTTGTTAAATGATGGGCATCTGGATTATTGAAATTCTAAGTTTCTGTTTAAGTATGAATTTAGACTTACATGGTAATGACTGAGATTCCAAGAAGAATTCAAGCCGAGAGAACCAGCAACCAGATTCCTGTGGAGCCTCATGTAATGAAGAGGTGGAGGAATGTTTTTTTTTTTTTTGTTTTTTTTTTTTTTTTTTTTGGTTTTTCGAGACAGGGTTTCTCTGTGTAGTTTTGCGCCTTTCCTGGAACTCACTTTGTAGACCAAGCTGGCCTCGAACTCACAGAGATCCGCCTGCCTCTGCCTCCCGAGTGCTGGGATTAAAGGCGTGCGCCACCACCGCCCGGCCCCGAGGTGGAGGAATGTTTAAGATCCCATTTTTCTCCAGTAAAGTGTATCCAGATTGTGCTTCTTCACCTAAAATGCTCCACAACCCCAAACTTTTAAACACAATTAGGAATTAGAAGTATAAAAATTAGTTCCACATCAAATCTAATGTTAGTGGTCACATGCAAAAACACAGGTGAACTAAAAAATCATATAAAATTGCCTACTGTATAAGGAAAATATGAAGCAGAAACAGATTTTGTGTTTAGATGTAAGTTGTAGTTTCCTTTACCAGTTCATATTACTGTAGGCAAATATTACAAACTATATATTCAAATATTCCCAAATTTAAAAAAAAATCAGTTTTGAAAACACTCTGGTCCCAAGTATTTCACATAAGGGATATTCAATTATAGGATTTGTTTTCTAAAGTTTCTACTATCCATTTTTGGTTAAATATTTAATGAAAAGGCAATAGGAAAAAGAATATGGAGTAGCCTAAGAACATAGTGAATGCCCTGGGGACAAATGGCGGGACATCTCTAACCGTGCTACAGCTGATGGTGCTTAGAGCCACACTGCCATTTACACTGTGTGGCTTCATTATGCAGCAGAGTCTGATGACACTGTCCTTTATGATCTCCTCTCTTGCTGTGTTCAGCTCTTCAGTTGGAGAGAGGTAGCAGTCTATCTCTGTATTTTAAAAGAAAATATTTGAGTAGCATTGCCCATCCCTGTCTTTCATTTTAGCACATGGAAGAGACAAAGCAAGGAGGAGATAGGATATATGGATAGCTGGCACTGTGCCTATTATGAAGACCATGGGAACCACAGTTGCTTCCTCTAGAGACAACGTGTCTCTTTATTCTTTCATCAAAGAGAATTCATCATGTTGAAAGTCTAAACTCCTTTAGTAAGAGAAAGACCTGGTGGCATTTTTTTTTTTTTTTTGGTCTCTCATCATTCACTATTGTTTGATCTGAGAGCCTTTTAAGAGAAGATGCACCAGGAACCTAACGCCCTGTCCACCACTGCACCCTCCCCCACCACCTCCCACCGTACTCAGTGAGAAGAATGAGAATCAGGCCACGTGATTTGGGAGTATAATCTAGCATGGTTTATGTGTGAGAGAAGACAGAATGTCCTAGGACTTACCTTCTCTGTTAGACACCAATGTGACCTCATATGAAATATGATCTGATCAAGAAACTGTTCAACTTAATTCTATTGAGGGTCCTAATGTCAGGCAATCCCTTAAGGACTTTAATAGCAACAGCGTCCCAAGGCTTCTAAGGTGTTTTGTTCCTTTAAAATTCATGTGAGTTCAGCACACCCATTGCATTTATAGGAAGACTTACCTGCAACCAAACTTTTTAAGAATTATTAGCCTCATGCTAACCATGCCTCCCTTCAAACATATGTGCTAAAAGATAAGTGAAAGGATGCTTCTCCTCATTCCCTTCTTGGCCATAATTAGTTCACACTTTGCACAGAAAATGATGTTTATTCTGACAACTGTTATGCTGCAATTTAATTCTGGCACTAAACACTCAGAGCTGTTCGCAGACTGTGTAAGTTGAAGGACATGTTTGACAACAGGACTGCCTTCATTTTAGATGCTAGATGTCCACTGAGAGTCTCAAGGCCACTGGTACTTCTGACTAACTACAAATATCAGGTTGCCTGGGATTCACTTGGGTTTGACAATTCTCTCTAATAAAACAGAGAATTTGAAAAGGTGTTATGTTTATAATTAGAGTCTTATTGTAAAGGATGCAAATCAAGACAGGCCAGATGTAGAGGCTTGTGAGGAAGTCTGTGGGTTGGCTCTGGGTCCTATCCTTGTGGAGTTGTGGAGCATCACCCTCCTTGCACGTGAGATTACTCACCAGCAGTAAGCTCCACCAAGCATCTGCAACTATACCCTGTGAATTCATTATGTGGACTTGGTGAACTGGATTCAATCTTCAGTCCTTTTTTTCTTTTTTTTTCTGGTTAATCTGAATCTTTATAGGAGTCCACCAAGACTATCATTAGTACCCACTCAAGGGCAAAGCAGACTGTGTTTTGCTCAAACGGCTCACGAATAACTAAAATTTCTACCACTTGGGTGATGAAAGGGTTGTAGAAAGTCTATGCCAGGAACCAAGGGGAAAACTAAACAAATGTTTTATTACAGTGTGGCTACCAGGAAATCAGGGTCTACTCTTGTGGTTCCCCGTCCTGTTCATAAAAGAATTTAAGAATGGACTCGAACAGATGCTCAAGGAGAATTTTGTTACAGTTTAAAAGAAAAACCCTAGGACAGGCAATCTTTAAATCTTGGCAGGTGCTCAGAGGTAGAAGATAGAAAAGAGAAAGAAAAAATTTATATTGTTTGAGTTAAGCTGGCATGGAGGTCAGCCACATGGCAGACAGGCAGCTACATAGCTGGGAGGGAAGCTTTGGAGAAGATCTGGAGAGGCTCAAGATGTTAAGAAAATCATCACCGTCTGAAAAAAAGAGAAAGAAGAGAAGAAAAGAGAAAATCTATGCCTTTATGAGCCAAGAAGACCCAACAGAACAGCACAGCAGCTCTGGAATCTCAGCACTAAGAGGCAGGAATTCTGGGAAGGAAAACTGAGTTATCACATTAAAGGAATATTCCTTGCTCCTGTGTCTTTGGCATGTATGACTTGAGGTGGCTAAAGGGGAGATTGATCAGCTCAGCTGAATTAACTCTTTCATGTTTGGGATAGTTTCAAGTGTTACTTCTCCACCTAAGATTTCATTAATGGGCCTTCAGAGAGCCCTGATGGAGGATCCTGTAACATCACTGAAATAGGACTAGAAGCCTCAGAGAAGAGTGGGGTTGGTGTGTGGCGAAGGGAAATGAGCCCCTCATTGTGCTATATGCTTGAAGCCTTCTGCCAGTTGGGAGGCAAGACTTCCAGCACAATTAGCATATGCCCTGAAGGTCACAGACATAGAATGGTATTCCTTTTATATAGATACTTTGTGTTAGAATAGCCAAATGCCAAGCTTAAAGCCTGCATGCATATGATCATGAGGAATGCCTCTTTCTTTTCACAAACATAAAGATACCTTACCTTCTGGCTTCCTTGAGATCTAGTCTTCCACCTATGGATTTTAATTGGCTGCACCTTGGGAACCATCCTGAAATCTCATTTGGGTTCCTTACTAACACTTTGAAGAGAGAGGCTTCTTCAAAATCCACCCAAATCCTGTGTTTACCTGTTTTAAAAGTGAAGTGGGACTTTTCTTCCTGATGCCCACAACCCACACTCTTGTTTTACATCCTTTCACCAAAAGTGCCTCTTTCTTTTTCTTATTTCTGGTGCTTAAAAATCTACATTTTAAAAAGGCTTTTAACAAGCCCCAAACTTTCTTCATACTGACTCGTCCAGAAATTCTTTTCTGTGCCAAAGCTAAGCATTGTCCAGTTTTACCTCAAGGCCAGTATAGCATAAGAAACTCCAGGCTGTGGTACAGCAGTAGGGGATTGTGTCCCCCATCTCCGTAACCTTTGACACTACCACGTTAGATCTACAGGAATCTTAAATGTAGCTATTGTAATGTTATTGTTTGAAATGGGAAATGGAAAGGATCCTACTCCAGTGCCCTAGCTTACCAAACCTGCCAAGCAGGGGCATTAACACAGGCTGAATGGCTGCCTGCTCTGCCCCTACTCCCCTGTTTCTCACTATAGTTGCTTATGATGTTTTCCCTTCTTGCTGCTGGCTCTGTCTTGTGTAATTTTAGAGGGTTAATTTGAAATTAAACACAAGGTAATTCAACATTATGCAGATCTTCTCTTCCTTCCTTTTCAGTAGAATGAAGCTCCTTTAAGTCAAAATGGCTGATACAGGTCTTTGCTGTGGAATGTTGTTCTGTATGCTGTGAATGTGTGTTGCTCTGATTGGTTGATAAATAAAATGCTGATTGGCCAGTAGCCAGGCAGGAAGTATAGGTGGGATAAGCAGACAAGGATAATTCTGAGAAGGAGAAAGACAGAGCAGAAGAGATGCTGATAGCCGCCACCAGGAGAAGCAAGATGTACCTGAAAACTTAACATGACTATAAGTTTGACTATCATAAAAGACTAACTATCAATCTGTATTTCTTAAATATCCATTACAATTTAAATGAGTTACATAAACATAATACCTTAAATGAAAGTGTATATATAGTATAACAAAATCAACTCTAAATTTATATCAATAAACTAAAATCCATAGCACTATAAAACATTTTTAAACAAGTTGTTGCTCTTTAAAAGTATATTCAATAATCTACCCTTTCATCCTATCATATCTATATCCTATATTTCTATATCAGCTCTTCAAGATTAACATCTTCAGGGGAGTAGGAATTTTGAAACAATATACACTGAATGCATTTATCAAAGGGCTACTTCAACTTTTAATTGAGAAAAGTTAACATTCTGTGTCTGTGTGTGTGTAGCGGGGCACATGTTCAAAAGACTGGAATATGAGTGCATGTTGAATGTTTGCGTGGGTTTATGTGTGGGTGCATATGCAAGCATGCATGTGGAGTACAGAGGACAGACTTAGGTGTCACTCCAGCAGGGGTGATCTACCTTGATTTTGGAGACAGTCTGTCATTGCTCTAAAGTGCACTGATGAGGCTGGGCTGGCTGACCAGGAAAATCCGCATATTAAACTGTCTCCACTTCCTCAACACTGGATTGATAAGAATGGGCCCCCATGCCTGGTTTTTTCACATGGGTCTTTGGGGTAAAACTCGGTTCCCCACTTATACATGGCAAGCACTTTACTGAGCCATCTTTCTAGCATGAAAAGCTAACAGTTTTAATGATGCTCTGCAGCTTTTGCCATTTCCAGTTCCATGCTGCTCTTATTCAAACCCATAACTCTATGAGCAATCCTTCATAATGGTGTGATTGTCAAGAGGATCTATAGAAAAAGTCCAGCCCTTGATGATGTGCTTCTAGAGCCATTTCTTCTTTTCTTTCATTCTTCAAGGGAGAAAGACCAATGGTTTCTATTTTCTGAGAATTCATCCTTCTACGGTCAAATGGGTAGCTTCAGATGGCACTCAGCTTTGCCCATCTAGACTTAGCACTCTTGTTCTCAATAAATAAGGAACAAAATTGTCTTGCTCTCTCTGCTATTTCATCTGCAGGAGATGCTTATGAGGCTGCCAGCTTTCTCAAACACATGTGGCCATCATCACACACTGGTAGGATTATGAAGTTCTTGTGGTCTTTGTGCTTCCAGATAATTGTGGCTTATATTCAAGGCCTATTTTGGCTTGATTTCAATTGTTTCTACCAGCTTGCCCTAACTCTGACAGTAAGCCTTCTTGCTTCTTTTCATTTCCCCTTTTCTCTCTCTTCCATCAACCCTGATATTTAAAGAACAGTGAAAGAATTCTCTTACTCATCTTTATAATATTTATATTTTTCATAAACATCACATGGCATGCAATGTGTTACTAAAAAAATCTTTTATGCTCTTCCACTGTCCTTCATTAAATCAAAGGAATGCATATTATCTTGATATTTAATGTTCTTCATAAAAGCATTTTTTTTTCAGATATATGTTATATTACTGTGTTCATATGTTGATTCTACTTCAAAACAGACCTATAAAGCAGTAGCTCTCAACCTTCCTATTACTGAGATCATTTAATACAATTCCTTGTGTTGTGGTGACCCCCAAACATAAAATTATTCTGTTGTTACTTCATAACTGTAATTTTGCTACTGTTATGAATCATAATACAAGTATCTGATATGCATGATATCTGATATGCTATCCCTAAATGGGTCACAACCCACAGGTTACAAACTGCTGTTATAAAGTATTTACTGTATTTCTTCAATGTCTTGACAATTGATTTTTATATTTCTACTTTCTAAAACAATGTCTCCTCAATAATAAAATTTTGTTATCTTCTAGATCTAACTCAAATGCCATATCTGCCAGGAAAAAAAGTCCATTCAACCTTCCTTTCTCCTTTCCACGGACGACAGACTTCTGCTGATGACATGTTAGGAAAAGCATTGTGTTTTAGAAATATAATTTTGAATACTGTAGCAATATGAGCTTCTAGACTTCAAGAATTGTAAAGCCAAGGGAGTGATACAGAAGTATAACTAAGTATAAAGATGTTGTGATAGAGGAAGTACAAGACTCTACAGGGACACATAAAAGAGAAGTTGGCCTCGTCACAAACAGTGAATGAGTCTAAGGAAAAGTGACTGGAGCAGAATAAGCATTTAAACTGTAATATAAGGAATTAGGTTGACTCAGTGCTAAGGCTCAAAGGTGAGAAAAGATCCATAGCTTACCTGAGGAATACAAAATAAAAATTCTACATATTCTGAACATAGAAAAAAGAAGGGCTAAAAATCTGACAGAAGAAGGTAAGGGTTTATTTCAGGTGTAGAAGGCCACAAGAGTGTTTAAGGTTAAATAGTCTAGAAATGAATGACCAGATAAAAGAGAGAAAGAAACTAGCAGATTCTGGTAGCACATCAGCAAGAAACAAGAAAATCTCGTCGGTAGAGTCCAGTGTTCTGAAGAAGTTCTGTGAGATAAATATGCCAAGTCAGCAGGGCCAATATGAAATCTCTTGGCACGTTTTCAATAGACAGTAGGGTGCTGTCATGACTGCCTTGAGTTCAGGTTGTTGGTGGACTGCAAGGTAGTGACAGCAGAATTGAATATCATTCCAAAGAGACAGGCTGTGAGGGGGTGAAATAAAGGACATTGATATCTACAGGAAAATGTGAATTACCAGGATGTGTTAAGTTAGGAAAATGATAAACTATGTAATAGAGAAAAAGAATGCAAAATGGTTAAAGTTACAATATAGAAAAGAAAATTCTTCTTGAACAAATCCATAAGAATAAAGCAGATCACCAAAAGAGAATCTCCCTACAGAAAATCCAATTACTTACATTTTCAGTAACATGATTCAGTTAGGTATGGAAGCTTGATTAATTACAGGCTGGATTTTATTATCCCCTGGCCCATGTGTTATTCTGTGTCAAAATTGCCATTATACTTCATACTTGGCTTCTTTTAGAACCTGTCATCCTATTTTATCAGGTTTTGGTTTCCTATTTCTATCTTAACCCGCAATAGTTACTTTCTTTTCCCCCTTGCTCTGATAAAACACCAGCATCAAGACAATTTATAGGAAAAAGAATTTATTTGGGCTTACAGTTCCAGAGGGATAAGGGTTCATCACGGTGGGGAGCAACGGTGGTGCATGAGCAGAAAGCTGAGAGCTCACATCTGCAATGACAAGCAGGAAGCAGAGAGAGTGAACTGGATTTGTGTGGGACTTTTAATCTCAAAGGCTGCCCCCAATGACATACTTCCTCTAATAAGGCTGCACCACCTAAACCTCCAAAACAATGTCACCACCTGGGGGCCAAATGTTCCAGTGTCAGAGACTACACGGAACAACATATCTAGACTAGGTTAGTTCCGTGCAGGGAAAAGATAATGTAAAATACAGGTGTGAATTCCATACATATTGAAAAATGCTTAGGGCAGAAAGATGGCTCAGGAGGTTAAAGTCTTTGCTGTACCTAATGGTTTGAGTTTGATGTCCATGTCGCACAGTGGAGGGAGAGAACCTACTTCTGAAAGCATTCCTGTACTCATACACATGTTGCACACACACACACACACACACACACACACACACACATACACACACACACAGCACTAAAGAAATAAATTAAATGTATTGAAAGTAAGTCAAATGAAATGGTAGAGTAACTACATTATGAAAGACATAAAAGAGGAAAACCAATTCAGCAACACACAAATTATTATCATTCCAACATCAAAATTACAAATGTATTTCATATTCATACTGAATCTTTGAAACTTGGTATATATTTACCAATACTAAACAACCCAACACAGACTAGTCCTATTTCCAGTGCTCACTAACCACATTTGGCTGCTGACTTCTATATGTAAAGCATAGGTGAGAGTCGGCGTTACACTTTCCCTCACTGTTAATCCCTCGTGGCCATTCAACAGCTATTGATTGGAAATTGCACAAAATGAGAGAATCTCCAAAGGTAGTCACAGGACATTCAGTAATTTCTTAAAACGCATAAAATTGATTCACCAAATTAAAATCAGCAATAGCTGCACTTTTTTTTCCATCTTTGGTGCTGGAAAAGTAGTAACCTTTCTTTTAATTAAGACCTTCCGGAAACAGCTCATTTCTCCATATGAAGCTGACAGTCTGTTAACATAAGCAGCCCAGATAAAGAGTGTACATCCTCACTAAAAGATGGTCAGTTACTCTGACTCTGCCTTTCCAGAAAAGAATGTAACTCAGTGAGAACAAATTAATACAGAATCCATCTGATTGGTGTGAGATCTCTGTCAGCTCCGCCATTTATCTGGTGTATTAATAGTCTAGACTAGTGGATAGTAGTCCAATCTTTTTATTTATTTATTTATTTATTTATTTATTTATTTATTTATTTATTTATTTATTTATTTATTTATTTATTTATTTTACAATACAATTCAGTTCTACGTATCAGCCACGGATTCCCTTGTTCTCCCCCCTCCCGCCCCCCTCTTCTTCTTCCCCCCAGCCCACCCCCATTCCCACTTCCTCCAGGCAAAGCCTCCCCCGAGGACTGAGATCAACCTGGTAGACTCAGTCCAGGCAGGTCCAGTCCCCTCCTCCCAGGCAGAGCCAAACTACCCTGCATAAGCCCCAGGTTTCAAACAGCCAACTCATGCAATGAGCACAGGACACTGTCCCACTGCCTGGATGCCTCCCAAACAGATCAAGCCAATCAACTGTCTCACCCATTCAGAGGGCCTGATCCAGTTGGTGACCCCTCAGCCATTGGTTTATAGTTCATGTGTTTCCATTCGTTTGGCTATTTGTCCCTGTTCTTTATCCAACCTTGGTCTCAACAATTCTCGCTCATATAAACCCTCCTCTTTCTCGCTAATTGGACTCCCGGAGCTCCACCCTGGGCCTAGCCCGTGGATCTCTCCATCCAGATCCCTCAGTCATTGGATGGGGTTTCTAGCACGACAATTAGGGTGTTTGGCCATCCCATCACCAGAGTAGGTCAGTTCTGGCTGTCTCTCGACCATTGCCAGCAGTCTATTGTGGGGGTATCTTTGTGGATTTCTGTGGGCCTCTCTAGCACTTTGCTTCTTCCTATTCTCATGTGGTCTTCATTTACCATGGTCTCCTATTCCTTGTTCAACCTCTCTGTTCTTCTTTTTTTTTTTTTTTTTTTGGCTTTTCGAGACAGGGTTTCTCTGTGTAGCTTTGTGCCTCTCCTGGAACTCACTTGGTAGCCCAGGCTGGCCTCGAACTCACAGAGATCTGCCTGGCTCTGCCTCCCGAGTGCTGGGATTAAAGGCGGGCGCCACCACCGCCAGGCAACCTCTCTGTTCTTGATCCAGCTGGGATCTCCCGCTTCCCCAAGCTCTCTTTCCCTGGAACCTCGCCCTTCATTTCCCCCACTCATGTCCAGGCTGTTCATGTAGATCTCATCCATTTCTCCATCATTGGGCAATCCCAACAGTTCAATTAAGAAATGGGCTATAGAACTAAACAGAGAATTCTCAACAGACGAAACTCAAATGGCTGAAAGACATTTAAGGAATTTCTCAAAATTCCTAATTATCAGGGAAATGCAAATCAAAACAACTCTGAGATACCACCTTACGCCTGTCAGAATGGCTAAGATCAAAAACACTGAAGACACCTTATGCTGGAGAGGATGTGGAGCTAGGGGAACTCTCCTCCACTGCTGGTGGGAATGCAAGCTTGTACAACCACTTTGGAAATCAATATGGCGCTCTCTTAGAAAATTGGGAATCAAGATCCAGCTATACCACTCTTGGGGATATACCCAAGGAATGCTCAATCATACCACAAGAGCACTTGCTCAGCTATGTTCATATCAGCATTGTTTGTAATAGCCAGAACCTGGAAACAACCTAGATGCCCTTCAACTGAAGAATGGATAAATAAAATGTGGTACATATACACAATGGATTACTACTCAGCAGAGGGAAAAAAAATGACATCATGAGGTTTGCAGGCAAATGGATGGATCTAGAAAAAAAAATCATTCTGAGTGAGGTAACCCAGACTCAGAAAGACAAACATGGTATGTACTCACTCATAGGAGGATACTAGATATGGAACAGGGATGACTGGACAGCTACTCACATCACCAGGGAGGCTACCTGGAAAACAGGAGTCCAGTCTTGATTGTCAATGGCTTGAGAAATGCCTAGTAAATTAACAAAACACACCTCTGGATGTGTCTGTGAGGGTATTTCCAGAGAGGGTTAACTAACAGTTACAGATCCACTTGGTTTGTGGGCAACACCATGCCACAGCCTGGGGGCTGGGTGGAATGTGAAGGAGATAATCAGCCTTGTATGTATTCTCTCTTTGCTCATTAACCAAAGGAAGTGAGTACTTTCTGTCATATGCTTCATCACCATGATGTTCTGCAGAATGAGCATCAACAAAACCAACGGCCTGAAACCTCTAAAACTATGAGCTAAAGTAAATCTTCTCATTTAAGTCGTTTCTATGGGGTGTTTTGTCATAGCAATGCACTGTTTGCCTAGCACACTGGACAACTAGGGAATCGTAGAGAATTCACCATTGGCTAACTACATTCAGGGAGCACAATAACACCAGATAACTCTCTAAATAGGCTTAGATAATAGATTTTGCTTCAGGATGTGTCCTTTAGCAGTGTCAATATGCTACATATGAGCAAGTCATAGAATCAAAGCACTTCTGTAATCTCCTGTCTCCACATTCTTATTTTAAAACTAAGGCAGGGTCATGGTATTTCATATTTCTAATATTAGGAGCAGAATTAAGATCTAGCATACGCCTTTTGCTAGGACACATTTTCTTTAATGCTATGGTAAGATCAAGTTTAAGAAGTGTTTTTCCCTATATAATACTTGGAGCACATGTGCTTTATATATCTGATGGAAAAAATCAATCTGCACAGACTGTCTTCCTCCAAATAGTTAAGCTTTATGTATTCTTGAAGCATCGAATGTGTCCCTTTAAATGGATTCTCCCACTCATTTTAAATTTCCTAAAATAAGAAGATCCCTGCTATGTATGGTCGTCTTTGTCAGTTTCTGCCACTGTACTCCCAGCTGTGGCTACTGAAGAGCTCCCAACAGATTGCTCTGCTCTGCCTAATTCCTGAATCATTAAGATTCAGGCCTGGTGGTATATTAGAAACTAATTCTCCACCAGCAGGAATAAGAAAATGAGTCTGTAGCCCTATGCCAGGTGTCCCTTTTCTCCCAAGGACTGCAGCAGCAGCAAGATGAGCTCCCCTTTTCTAATCTCCCTCCCCCTATCCTTCGGAATTTTCTTCATGCTCCTGATCTGCCTGCCATCTTGAGTTTCTTGTTTCAGATCTTAACTCAAGCCTAGTTTTCCCAGGCTCTGACCCTTCTGGTTTCTTCCTCTGGGATCCACAACTTTTCTTCATAAGGTCAGCCACTAGCTGCAGCTACTATGTGGCCCAGTCTTCTCATGCAGTTGGGGTACCACAGTAATCCCTGCTTTCCTCTCTTGTTCCTCCTCTTTTAAATCACACATTTGGAAAACCTGGCTTAAGCTAAGGGGATTTTCTGTGTCCCTCTAAAGACCTGGACTTACACCCTTTTCCCTCTTGCTATCACATCTGCTCTTGTATTATTCCTTACAACTTTGATGTCTTTATTTTCCAGTTAGCTTCCTCCTTTATACTCTTCTGCAGGGCACAACATGCCCAGGATAAAGGTACGACAAGTACCAGATATAGGCATGTTTCAGAAGCAGATTCAACTAGGTTTGTTTGTGCTCTAATAATAGCATCTCTTTCAAGGGTCCCTAAGAGTCATTATCCAGAGTTTTTAGATGTTTACTATCCTTGATGGCTATGACAAAGGATAATTAAATACATATCTAATTTTAAACATACAGTTTTAAAGGCATTATGAGAACTTTGGTTGTACTAGGGAATGAATAAAGAGGTTTTGGTTTTGTTGATTTCTTATCATGCAGAAAAGCATAGAGACCTGGGTTGCTTAAGTAAGAATGGTAATGTAAAGAATAGTAGACTATTGCTCTATTTTTCTGAACATATTTTTGCTTATCCAATGCCAAGAAGAAATCCACTGTACAAAACTAAGACAGATTTTTCAGATATAGAAATCTCTATTATCAGGATTGTGCACACTAGAACCTGCCCTGGCTTCATATATTAGCCTGCAGAGATGCCATCATATTTTAAGTTGCAGCAAAAATGTGTTTATATAGCCATCTTGCAAATTGTCAGACAATATATCACCCGAAGGCTGTCATATAAAGTAAAACATTAAGAAGAATATTTATGGGTTGTTTTGTGCCATCCTAGCATAACAGTTCTAATAAATCATCTAGCAGCATGCACCCCCTTCCCCTTTCTGCTTTGTAAAAGTTTGCAGCCTTATAGACGGCTAGAACTCAGGAAGTCACAAGCCTGATAAAAATCTTGACTTGGATGGTGGTGGTGAAAGTCTAATTCTGGGAGAATGTTCCTCTATCCTGCCTGCAAGCACCAAACCACACATTTCCCCTGTGTAGGCACATACTCTTTGCATGTAATTAGAAGTAGTTTGTTATGGGGGAAATGGCTGCATAATTTTAAAAAGCATTCCAATTCCCAAATAGCACTAGAAAACTCCAAATTAAAAAGATATCAAGCAGGAGTAGTTGTCTTGACAGTGCATTGACACCAATCAGTTAGAGACATCACACTAATGTTTAAGTTTTGGAAACACTGCTAATAAGTGAAGAGTTTATCTATGGCTTCTGGGAAGTTCTCCTGCCCTTTCTGGTCTTTTCTCCTTCCATTGCTGATTTCTGTACAGGTTCCGTACATCACATGATACATAATAAGAGGTCAAAGACAAATCATTGCCTTTCATTCTAGTACACAGCACAGTTAAGTAGGGTATGAAATACTGAATTATATTTCTAGATGCAGTTTCTGACAGTCCACATATTGGGCCATATTGTTGACTGGATCCTCAAAAAGACCATTTTAATTTTAATTTTAATAATTTTTAGCTTTGCTACATCTTGCAGTTGCTGACAGGTACCAAGTCCATTCAAGGTGATAACGAATTCACGATTTAAAGAAAAAGGAAAGAAAATGGACTTAGGTTTTTGTGTCATTAATATTCACTCCAGAGCTTTCACAGTAGGGACCTCTGGCTAACATGACAGACAAGTATGCAGGGCTCTGTGAATTCCGGGGCTGGGGAGCCATGCAGGTCCCTACTTTCATTCATATTTCATCTCTGTACAGTCACTCATGCACAAGAAATTGGTGAGGACCTCTCGGCTTTTGTTTCCTTAGTCATCTCCATTTAGTTGCCCACTTATACAGATATGGGAAAGATGTTCTTACCCAGTGTGGAGATCGGATGTCGTCTGTTCCTAGGCTCTCTGATAGCAGACACTAAATGTAAAAACAATGAAACCACTGAAAGAAATACATTAGTCCCCAAGATGAAAGGCTGCTAGATGTGACCCTCATGTCCAATTCTTCATCTTACTCTATTGTTTCAGGATGGCATACTTGACTATGGCGTTTTCTTATGTCATGTTGTGAAAAGCAAGCAGCATGATTACAAATGAAGGCGTATTTTGATTAACCTAAAATTCACTGTAGTGAGCACAATTCTACCACCCTGAATGAAAATCATGTATAGATTTTAATGACCATGTAATGTGCTTGCTTCTTTATTTAAAATACATTCCTTGAGTATTTTTTTTTCAAACTAAACCCTTTTCCCCAAGTTCCTTTATGTTTCAAATCAGCTTTCTTAAAGTTCTACACTTAGAGGAACGCATGACAAATTATAACAACATCTCCCTTCAATACCAGTTTGGAGGCTGGTGCGATGACTCAGCAGGGAAAGAGCTTGTCCAAAACCCTTACAAGATGAGCTCAATCCCCAAAACCCACTTTAAACGTGGAAGGAGAGAACCAGCTTCCAAGAGTTGTCCTCTCCACAGGCACACCATGGCATGTGTGCATGTGCGCATGTGCACCCCCACACACCAATAAACTAATAAAAAATAAAGTAAAATATTAAGAAAAACAATTTGCCATGACATAATTTGAATATGTAATATAAAATTGTTTAGATAATATGGGCTTCATGTACTTATTAATTTGCATATCACTTTCAAATGACATAAAAACAGAATGTGACCCAGGAAGATCACTGAATATAAAAGGCTATAATTCAGATCTTTCCATCTCAGGACCAAATCTCTGATCTCACAGACACACTCAATTTCTTGACTGTGAGCAGAAATTAATGGTAACACAATTAATATATGATATCATGGTTTGGTTAGAATGGGCTATATAGGTTATATATTGGAATGCTTGGTCCCCAGTTAGTAGAGCTGCTTGAGAAGGATTAGGAAGTGTGGACTTGTAGAGGAGGGGTAAGGGGTGATAGACTTGAGGTTTCAAAAGCCCATGCCAATCCAAGTTAGTTCTCTCTACCTCTTATTTGTGGATAGGGATCTAAGCTCTCAGCTACTGCTCAGTGCCATGCCTGTCTGATGCCATTTCCATACGGTGATTGTCAGGAACTCTAATCTCCTGAAACCACAAGCTGTAATAAACTCTTCTGTAAGTTACCTTTGTCGTTGTATCTTAGGACAGTGGTAGAAAATCAACTAAGAGACTGATGCTGTGACATCTGAATTATTCAGAATTTATATACAGAAACTGATAAAAATCTCCACTCCAAATCTTTCTGTTTTACTCTCATCACTCTCCTACTTGTGAGTTTCTTAAAGACAAGGTCATGGTTGCTTTCATGACCCCTATACCTAGCATGCTGATTGGCATGTAGTAGATCTATAGAAGATAAAAATCATTGAATCAACAAAATAGAGTGCTCTGGTTTTACCACCATACAGACCAATGATGAGACACTAAGATAGGCCTTGTATGACTCAGGCAACCTTGAGTTATTTATTCAACCTCACTGAGTGTTGACCTCAATACAAAAGAGGAAATGAAAAGAAAGCAAAGAGAAGAAAAAAATAGACAGAAGAAAGTGGGAGAACAAATGGAAGAAAACAAGAAAGAAAAAGCTATGTTTGAAGGGAATTGTGGATTTTAAGGAGAAGTAATTTGCATTGGAGGGGATGAGTCTGGAGAATATACCATCCCCTCCAATGCAAATTACTCCATTATCACAATGTGCACTGAAGCTCAAGTTCTGGAGGAAATCTGGTAATCCATACTTCTTCAGAAAATATCTCTACCAATATTTAATCTTTTCTTTGATGCAAAAATAGAAAGAAAGCTGAACATGGAGTCTCATACCTGTAAACACAGCATTTGAGAGGCTGAGGCAGGAAAACTCTTTGACCACCCTAGGCTACAGTGACACCATGTCAAAAGACAGGGAGAGAGAGGAGGGGGAAGAGACAGACAGATCAGACTGGACAGACAACACACACACACACACACACACACACACACACACACACACACACACAGTAGGGGGAGACAGAGACAGAGAGACAGAAAGAGAGAGAGGAAGAGAGATTTTCTTGGGAATAGGAACGCGAGTAATGAGAGAAGGAAGAAGGAATGTTGCCCTCTAATCTGCATATCCTGGCTCTCTCATTTATCAGTTTCTGTTGATCAGGCTTGAGGACCCAGTTCTTGACTTTCCAAAGGGACTGCAGGTTATTTCTAGCATGCCCTGCTGGAATATTCACTCAGTTCTTCTTCCTATTTACTTTGAAACTCTACGGTAAGCTCTCCAGTGCTTTAGCCCTCTTCTCTCTCTTTGATAATCAGATGAATTCATTCTGCTAGGTTGTTTTTAGGCAGCCAACACTTATATTGAATTAAGTTTCTGTCACAGTGTATTTATGGAAAACATGGCAAATTTGGGGAGTTTATTTACTTTTTCTAGTCATTAAAGCAATATACATATCTTATACCAACACAGACTAGGTATAGGAAAAATAGTTAAAACAATGACTTTAACCATTCTTATCCACTCTCAGGAATATGGAGTATATAATTTTTCAGTACTTTGCTTTTTAATATAAAAGAAAATAGGATTATGTACAATTTTACTTTTTTTTTCAGTAACAGTGTATTATATGCCAATAGGCCTAAATAATTATGTTTAGTGACTACACAGAATTCTACTGCATGTTGCCATACTCTGTCTGAGTAATATAAAAAAATTGTAAACTGGGTAGCTTATAAACAACAGAAGTTTATGTCTTAGTAGTTAGGAAGCTTGCAAGTACCAGATAAAAGAACTGGTGATCTCGCTGTTGAGGGCTGCTTTCTGGTTCATCTCACATGGTAATAGGAGGTTAGAATTTGCCTCTAGTGTTTTATATAATATTGCCATTTATGAAGCCAATATTTCCATCAATAAGACATTTCCTCATATGATCACATTGAGCTTTTAAAGTATGACTTTCAAGGGACTTGACTATTTAAGCTATGGTGCCCAAGAGTATCACAGTTTCTCTAATCTTTTCCTCACTATTTCCTTGTTAAATAGCATTGTGCTCATTTATAGTTTTTCTATGGACATATGAGGTTTCTTTTTCATATTTTTTTCTTTTTCATTCTTTTTCATATTTTTTAACAAGGCCACACAGTGTAGCACTAGCTGACCCGGAACTTGTTTTGTAGACCACGATGACCTCTAATTCACAGAGATCCTTCTGCCTCTGCCTCCACAGTACTGTAATTAATGGTGTGCATCAACATGCCCAGCAGGATGAGCTTCTTAAAAATAAAATCTGCTATTAATGCAATTATACACTAATGTATAATTTTGTTGTAGTCTTAGTTGGTTTTTTTGAGCCTAAGGGAGTAATTATCTATAGTAATAGTGCCTTTTAGTAGACTGACCTCTCAAAAATTTGTGTTATATTTTCTTTGAAATTTGAAAAAAATGTGGGTGGGAGGCAGGGTCTGTGTATGTACATATGTGTGTATGCATTAATAAATGATTATCATAGTTTATTTCTGGAATATCTCCTAGTTTCATATACTGAAAGGTTCGTCTCCCGGTATAGCAGTGTGGAAATGTGTTATAAATTTTAGGAGTTGGGTTCTAGTTAGAAGACACTGCTAGGGGAAATAGGCATGCCCTTCAATAGTATATTGGGATCCTGGCTCTTTCTTCTCACTCTATTTCTTGTCCAAATATAATAATCATCTTGGCTTCCCTGGGCACTCCCTACCATGAGATTCTGTCCCAGGACAGATCCAGAAACAAAGGCTCCATATACCTGTAGACTGAAATTTCTGATGTCTAGGTACTAGATAAACTGTTCCTCTGGCAACTTGATTTTTATCATGTATTAATAGTTGCTCACAAAATTTTTTTTAAAAATTAGTGTATTCATTACTTTTGGGTGACTGTAGTAAAATCCTGTGACCAGAAACAAATTATAGAAGAAAGAGCTGACTTTGGCTAATGGTTCCAGAAGAAGCATCTATCATGCAGAGAGGAAAGACAACAAAGTATAAACAAGGCACTTGGAACAGGAAGCTGAGAGCTCATATCCTCAACCGTAGTCATGTCACAGAGTGAGTGACCTGCCAGTAGGTTGGAAGCTATATGATCTCAAAGCCATGCCCAAGTGACATACTTTCTCCATCAAGGCTGTATGTAACACCTAAGCTTCCCCAAACAGCACCACCAACTGGGGAACAAGCATTCAAATAAATATCTTGAGTGTTTGGTTCTTTCAAACTACCACAGCAATTAATACAATAATGAGTCATTGTTGATGTGAGTTGTGTATAAAATGCTTCACATTCTTTTTGTGCTTATACTTATGCTGTGAGAAAGACGGGGCATGTATCATACTCAGCTTTTAGAGCTAAAGGAAGAAAATAACTATTGTATGTACTTCCTTGATGGTCCAATACACATCACTTACAGTTTCACCTTCACAAAGTATCTTAGCTTGTTTTGTGTTCTATAAAAGTATATGTGAGACTAGGTAGTTCACATCTTCATGCTGATGACACTAACCCTTTCAACATACCCTCAAGGACTGATCATCTTTTGTTAGTCTCTACCATTGAACTCTATTATAAAGGAGTGGATGTTAAAGTTTCCAGAACATGCTACTTCAGAGGCATACAAACTCTGCATGCCAATATTTTATTATATTTACAGTATGGGTCTAATGTTTAAAAATCTGTGGTCTCCAGGCTGGCTTCAAACTTACAGTGATCCTCTCACCTCTGTCTCCCTGAAGGGTGTTTTAAACCCCTTTGTTTACCAGCAGATGAAATGAACCCAGAGAAGTTAAATGACTGGGTCAAAATACACAGCTGTGTGGTGCCTCAGACAGTCCACAGTAGAGTTTCCTACCCCCAAGCCGGGTACTCATCCCACTACCTCTCATACTTCACAACTGTCCCCTCAACACTGGTGGGCCAAGGAAACCTCTCTCCAGGGTGATGATCACAGCATGAAGCTGAGAAACTGCCCCCTGAAAGAGCAGAAAGAGAAGCCTGTCTTGCCACTTCATGGTAAGGGAGCTAGGGAAAGGACCAGTGAAGACACTTCAGGCTGCGTGCATGCATCAGTCCTTGGAGTGAGTACCACATCTTAAATGTTCCAGGGCCTTTGCTTTCCATTGTCACTGTCATCAGTGAGAAATGGTTCCCCTCCGTAAAGAAACTTGCCAGACGTTTACATTTGCACCACTGCCTCATCTCCGAAGAACTCTAGAGAAGCCACAGAGAGAGAGAGAGAGAGCTCATCCAAAACCTTCGACCTCTGACCCTCAGGAGAAATGTGGTTTTAACCCAGAATCATGAGTGAGATGTAAACTTGAAAATGTTCTTGGGGAAACAAGCCAAGAGAGAGCCTGGGTCAACTAAGTGCTATCAAGTTAAAGTGAAAGGGAGTAAACTGCGTTTCTTCAGTTTTTGTCTTCTCTTTGCTGTTTTGCTATTTTCTTGTGGTTCAGAATGTAAAACCAATTGTTCAGACTTGTTCTGAATAATTTTTTTTTGTTTTTGTAAAATAAAAATCTGTGATCTCTACTCAAAGCAAATAATAGGTATTAGTTGACCTTTTGTTACATTAGTATGTCCAGAAATCTGCTCAGCAACTTGTTTCGAAATGTTACCTTTTGCTTTTAGGGTGATAGCAAGAGCTAAATAGTTGGCTCTAATAAGATATTTTGAGAACGAATGGTTATAGTGATGAGTATCTCTCTCTCTCTCTCTCTCTCTCTCTCTCTCTCTCTCTCTCTCTCTCTCTGTGTGTGTGTGTGTGTGTGTGTGTGTGTGTGTGTGTGTGTGTGTGTGAAGCTGTATCCCCTAAGGATTTTCACATTAAGTATTCTGCCATTTCAACAATGCTCATGAGACTTGATGTGTTCTTTAACATGCTGGCTGTAGTCTTGGAAACTACCCCTTACTTGATACTCCTAGCATAGTACAGACATGTTTGAAATATTAGGCAACTTGTGATTAAAGGCAAAGCAACAAAGGTTGTATGTTATACCATGGCGCTGCTAAAGATAATTGAGAATCTAATGCAATTCCTGTATCTATTTACTGATCAAAACTATACAAATATATTTGTGCAAATGTTTTGTACATGACTAAAGTTCATGGTCCAAGCACAGACCATTAAACATCAACCTTAAAATCTGTACAGAGATAAATCTAGCTTTAAAAAGTCATGTTGTTAAAATACACATATATGTTTCCTGATTTTACTGGATGACTAATATTCAACATGTCTGAAGGTACCTAGGTTTTGTACAAACCCTAAAATTATTATAACTCACTTTAGACTGAATAATTCCAGACCTCAACTATCAATCAATGTCCTGGTTCTATACTGATATTGGAAAAATATGTTGCATTTTTATTTACCATGGGCCACCATGTCCTGTATAACCAAAAAAGAGACAAATCTGTAGAGGGTTTAGGTGACAAGTTCCTTCCATCTATATTTCGTTTCCCTTAGTCCTTATTCAATATTTGATATAATTTTCTTTTTTTTGGTTGCTGAAAAAAAGAACGAAAAATTCTAGAGTTGTGCCCAGATCGCGACCCCCTAGAGAGACCACCAAAGACAAGCATGCCAGAATGCAAAAGCAAGGTTTAATTCTGGATATCCAAAAGCAATACAAGCCTAGGCAGGGACTTTGTCCATTAGATCCAACATAGTAGAGGCTGGAGGAAGTGCCCACCTCTTTGCAAGCTCAGTTTTTAAAGGCAAAAACCACAAGGTTACATCATTTAGGGGTGCTAGTAAGGGTACAGTTCTGATTGGCTCACTTCCAGGGACTTTCTAGAAACCATGGCTTAATCTTATTTCTAAGGGGGTGGTTGCCCACCACCATTTCTCATTGGCTGCCCTCAGGTGGGGACATTTCTATGGTCAGTTACTCTGGAAACCAGGGTTGGAACATTCTTTGGTCAAACAGTTACCTAGGGAGCCAGGGAGAGGACATTCCATAGTCCGTCAGTCATTACCTCATGACTACCTTGTGACTCTATACTTTTACACTTCCTGGTTTCTGGAATCTGGGCTGACTGGTTTCAGTAACTCATGGCCTATTCCAGTAACTCATGGCCTGTACCTAAAAGGAGAAATCTTAGGCCTTAGTTTTAGGGTGAAAGCAAGCATTTTGGTCTTATTTCTAAGATGGCTCATTTTGGTCTCACACTAGGTTATTTTGTGTTCTAAGAGATTCTATAACATGAAAAAGTCCTTCTCTGTGTGTGGTAGGAGATACTGGCTAAACAATCATATGTCAATAAATCTGTGACCTTATGTTCTCTGAAGGTAGAAGGGATAGCATGTCCTTTTGCAATAGACACTATGTAAGAGAGAGCTGACAAACTATTCAGAGGCAAGATCTGCTAGTTCTTAGTGAAGCACAGGAGAACAGAATAAAACAAAACAATTTTCTGAGAAAATAACTTCTGAAATGATATTGAAAACTGAGGTTGAATGTTGAATCAAAAATGAGAGTTGATATCAAAAGAAAAAAATGGTTTTCTGTAAAGCCAGGTAAACTTTTATAAGTGAGATTAATGAGGATTTTGGTTCAGGGCATTTTACTGTGATACTTTGTAATACATAAAGGACAGATGCTCCTGTATCACTTAGTAATTCACAACACTGTTTCTTCCAACTTTCTCATTTTTAAATCCAATAAATGTTTGTCTTCCTAACCCTACTAAATAAATAAGCCAGGTGCTCACTGAGGCTTAGAATGTATGTTCCTCTTTTGATGATACATAATTCTAGGGCTAAGTTAAAAAAAAAAACTCACTCTCACCTTCTTTGTGTGATTGAAGAATCAATAAAAAGAATATATGCTTCATTTACTTTTTCCTCATTCTGTCTGTGCCTCAATTTCTTGAATTACAGTTTTGTTTCCCTGCCTATTGAAAGAAGGTGGCATGTTAAGTATAGGGCATCAGGATGGAATAAAGGAAGAGAGGGAGAGAGGAAGGAAAGAAGGAAGGAACCTAGTAAGGGCAATTCATTTGTCTTATAAACAAATACTTATTTAAATTATTGGCTGTGACATGAAGAGGAATTTGGGTAGGATGGATGGTTGAGAAAGAGTTGTGAATTTGAGATGGGAAAGTGTTTCTTAATTTAGCAATTTTGTCACATACTGATCGTGTCCTACCTCTAAGAATCTTATGACTAAAGAAAGGCAAAACAGGAAATTAAAATATCCAACTTGGAATGCAGTTTGCTCTCTTCCCATTTTGCTACTTGTGTAGAATTTTTGCTCCTCTGTCTTCACAAACACATTCATTTAGATGACTCATGGTCACTAGTGTTCTCGATTTCTGTAATTTTTTTTTTAATCATTTAGGCTCTTGAATAAATTCATTTCCAAATCCATACCATGTAAAACTCCACGGCCATACACACACTGATGACCAAAATATTTTTGTGATTATCTATATTCATAGGGTGGAAGCTTTGTCTATCATTCAGCACTCAGTGTAGTTTGCAAAAACTTGCCTGGGCTGAATGTCTGCTTGTGATCTCAGCACCCAGGCCTTCCTGTACCCTCTAGCTCCTTCTATTCTTGCATTTTCTAGAACTTGATGGCAGATTAGTGCCATTAATCTCAGAAAAAAATGTGATGTTGTCACTGTCATGTCACTTTTCATGTCTATGACTTAATTCCTCCCTCTGTACAAAGAAGAGTTGTTCATTTTATCAAAGACTTGTTTTCTCAAAATCTCCTGGGCAAGGGACACTGTGACTCTAGATTACTCTGAATTCTTGATTTGATCTGCTCTACTCTGGTTTTGTTTCTTAGCTCTGTTCTAGGCCATTTTTATGATATGGTCTCTGTGTTGAGGTAAAAACATTCTCCTTCCCATTGATTGATTTAGGCTCTATGTCCCAACCTCTCAGAGACTGGGTTTTTCTTTTTGCTGTTGCTGGTCTACCCATAATCATCAGGACTGTGTTTTTACCTCCTCATCCTGTATACTAGGTATTGTTAGAAATAATTTTACTTTCTATCCATAAAAAATTATTTTGGCTTGGCGTGTAGCCTTGGTTCTTGGGGGCTGCACCTTGCCTTCCCTGTAGGCCGATCAGGGTCTTTATCCTTGAATGACCTTCTTTCCAATAATCCACCTTACCCCCAGACACCCAAGGTCCTCCACTGGGCATGCTTAATGATTTTGATGCATTTTAAACCCCAGTTTTTTTGTTTTTGTTTTTGTTTGTTTGTTTTGTTTTTGCAGAACTCTGATTAAATGGATGATAAAAAAGGGGAATTTGCTTACTGTATAGCCACAGGAAAATACAGCATGCTTGGTTTGATTTACTTTTGCTGCTTACCAAAGAGACATGCTAAACAGAAATTCTTCCCTATTCTAGTTCAGAGCAAACCAAGGGGGAACCAAATATCATATTTCTGTTGTCTCATGATCCCCTTTCTTTGTTTTTATTTACGTCTGATTCTGTGTCAAATACCAGTCTGTGTATTGCCCTTGTGCCTTCCAAACACTAGCTGCCTTTGGAGCTTTGGTTTTAGAAACATGCACACATATATATGCAATTAAAAGCAGGCTTTGACTTTTCGCCTGGGAAACTGGAAGGATAAGGTGCGCTAAGCTTTTAATTACAAGTACCCATTCTGGGAGGCAGGGAGCTTGAGCCTCTGACAGCTACTGCTGCTCAGCCTAATCCCATCTTTCAGGGAAGAAAAGAAAAAGCCGACATGTATCTATCTCTGAAAATGTTGACTTAATGTGTTTGACATTTTATATATATATGTATCTGCTAAGGCAAACTTTGCTTTAAAACTACGGGAAAAATATTGTTGTGTTGAGGTGAAAGCTTTATGTCTCCAATTCTTTGATTCTGTTTATGTTACTCACTCTTTGTTGTGCTTCAGGTTGATTCTTGATACAGAAATGAACTAGTATTTTGCACGTTCTTAACTGCTCATTCGGAATCATAAATCTCTACACAAATATTAATTAATGTGGTATAATGTCACTGAATATTGTTAAATGCACCCAGAAGAGGTTAAACATATTAAATCCCAACTTAGAAATGAAAACCAGAATGGGGAGAAGCTAAGGCTGCATTTGGACACTCAAATAGGGTTTTGGTTGAAACAACTGGAAATGACAGCTGTCAGCTTAATCCCGATGTCCTTGAACTCAGGTGATATCCTATACTTCTTGAATTATTATACATGTAAAAAGACAAGATGCCATTGTGAATTCAGACACTGAAGATCTCTTTTCCGCCAAATAATATATAACATCTAAAAATATCACTGTGAAATGGTGACATCTTTTCAGGTCAAATTTTAAGACATTTTTTTCTTATGAAAGTCATTCTTTAAAACCAGGAATTGCAATTACAGAATAATTCCTCTCCTCTTCAGATATTTCTAGCTGTCCACCAGATTCTGCCTTTGAATTAGAAAAATAAACCCTCATATCTGTCTTATTAATGCATATACATCTGTACATATCACATATAAAAATAAATATTATCATATACTTTTGTAGATATATACAATAGTGAATAAAATTATTCCATTTGTAGTCTTGATGTGAGAGCCAAGTTGATGAGATTATCCATATGCTCTACAAATTTATATTCATATACTTCTAGTATATCCTTATTTATAAAAGTTTGTCCATATTTATAGCTTGGCTTAAGCAGCAGAAAATGACATTTATACATATTGACTCATAGCCAAATTTCATTTGAATGTTACCTTATTATATTTTCTGTTCAAAAGCTATTGAGCTACAGGTATTTCTGGGTTCAATCTGGATGTAGGCATGTATCATATACATAGTGGGTCAAAAGACTGGGTCTGATCTTAAACTGATAATAGGTGGTAAGGATTTTATCAGGATTTTTACAAGCATGATGTAAATATCTGACACACAGAGATGTCAAAGTGGATTTGGAAGGTGAAAAGAAAATATGTAGCACATTCTGTTGTGTGTGGGGGAATGAAAGACGGCTGCTGGCATGAATGAATTCGTAGTGAGGTTGCAAAGAGACCTTGCCAATACAGCATACAAACGTTGCCTCATTTCCTCCTGAGCTAAGCATGAACATTTTGTCTGAATCCGAGGGACATGTTTTCCTAGCTGAATGTGAAGTAAACAACATTTTTAGACAGTTCCTTTGGAAGGGAGGAATGCAGGTGAAGAAGATACTGGCTGGTGAATGGAGGAAAACCACTAACATATTTCATTAGCTCTTCATGCTTGTTGAATCGCTTGTAGCAACTTACTTCCTGTTCACAAACTGATTTATTACAATTTCTCTTAATTTTGTGTATCCTTCTAAGTATTCTCCCAGCATAATGTGATGAATTTAAGCCTAATATCTCTTTGCTAATAATAAATTCCCTGAAGATTTATTTTTGGTGAAGAGGCGATTTTGAATTTTATGATCTCTAACTTTAGATATAAATGCCAATCTCTAAATTGAATGGATGCACGCTTTTCTCCAACATTAGTGAAATGCTAAAATATGTGTCCCATTTCTGCAGTAAGTTTAATCATATGGTTATAAACATAAATGCAACCAGTCCTGTAATCTCATAGGTTCAGAATTTCTTTATTTTGCCCGTTTTATTTGACAAGCTGAACATAAGTTACATACAAGGTATAAGATGTGTTTGAAATATCTATGGCTTGTATCTGACTTTATATATTTGTACTTCTATATTATTATATCTATTATGTGTGTTAATTGATGTAAAATATACACAGAAGTCCCCTCTTGTGAAATTCCACATTTATTGTCAGCTTCCCATGATCAACCATGGTAAGAAAATATTAACAGAAAGTCCAGAAATAAACAATTAATGAGTTTTAAATTGCAAGCCCTTTTGATTAACATGGTGAAATCCCATGCTGCCCTATTCTGTCTGCTTGATGAGTCCTACCTTTGTCAAGCAAACCATGATGTGTGTTGCCCCCTATTGGTCAATAGCTGCCTATGTTACCAAGTTATCAGATTGATGGTAATGGCACCATGTAGCTTGTGCTTCCACAATCCTTCCTGAAAAGTATGTGCAAGCTGGCATGGTGTGCATGCCTTTAATCCTAGCACTAGAAGACTGAGTTCAGAGGCAGGTCTCTGTAAGTTCTAGACCATCCTGATCTACATTGTGAGTTACAAGCCAGCCAGGGTTATACACTGAGCCCTGAACGTGTGCCCCCACCCACCCACCAAAAATAGCCCCAGAGTACAAGGGTAGTGGTGGTGTCAATTTGGATGCACCAAGAAGGGGATGTGGAATGCTCCCTTTAAATGAAAAGGCAGATGGTTCTTGACTATTAGGGAAAGAAAGCATCATACACTCTGGTTGCTTAGCTCCATAGTTTAAAAAAATCAAAATAAAATACCTTTATTTCATGCAATTGTGAAGAAAAAGAAAAAAGAGATTGTTTTCTTGTCGCACCTCAAATTGCAAGAGTCACAGCCACTATACACAATAAATGTTTAGTTAAGATGAAGAAAACATTGAGTTGTGGGTGGAAGACATGAACAGAAATCATGTTGTGTTGACTGTGATGCATTGTCCCAGAAAGGATACAGGCAGCCCAAAGCCTTCAAGCAAATGATCACCTAAAATAAGTGAAGCCAAACCATTAACTGCAGAACAGGGATAATGACACAGACTCCTAGAAAGTTTTGCATCATGAAATAAAGAGATTATTGGAGAAGTTGTATCTGCTAATTTTCAGAAGTTCTTCCTGTTTTTTTATCATAAAAAATAAATTGAATAAAGAGAAAGAACATTAAATAGACTAAGCTTTTAGTTGCCACATACTGACTCTCATGGAAGAAAATGCCTTGAAGTATTTACAAAAATATAAGTGCAAATTAGTTGCCAAGACACAAACTATATTAGGTGTGCACTCCACCATTGTGCTACATCCCAGCCTTGTGGCCAAAACATGGAAGGAAAGATTAAACCTGATGGCATGTGATGATTCAGACACATAGGAAGACACTCATGTTGTACACAGAAAAGAACACATACATATTCTCAAGAACAAGAACCCTAATTATCTGCCTGTGTTCTATCAGCAAAATCAAAAGGTGTGGCCAACAGTTATCTTGTTTATAGAATGGTTTTCTCCAATTCCTTTTTTCATAATTGACAAAGCACCTCAAAATTTTGAGTATGTTTCCTATGAAAATGGAAGTTTTGAAGTTCTATTTTCACCTCCAAATATAATGCTAGCATTTCTTTCCTTTGACTGGGCATCATCTATTTGAGGACACATACACCCACCTCATATTGATCACGTATTTTTTTCATCAGTTAAGGAAGATCTTAACCAGGACAGAGTGTGGTACTGAAAATCATTCACTTTTGCTCAGACAGGAGCACTCAAGTCTTCAGTGGATGAGTCAAAACCATAAATCATAAACTCATGCCTGATGGAAGAATGGATGGAGTGAGTTGTGAATAAGGCTTTCTGGGTACTGAATGACAACATAGGAAAATCATGAACATGGTAGGACAATCAAGTGGAGAAGGGTGTTCTGATGTTTGACAAGGAAATGAGAAAACACATTGAATGCTGAAAAATGTATTAACAAACAAGTAATTGGAGATATTTGTGAATTATCTACTGAAGAAGGAATTACTGAAATGAAATTACTGAAATTCATTGATGTGTCCAAAATTGCATGTTTAAGTCATGATTATGGAATAGAGTTTTCAAATAGACGACAGTTTTGAATTCTCCATATAGTCTTCAAAGGAGTGTGACTTCTATGGCTTCACTTTGATAAGTTAAAATGAGAGAGGCAGCAATTCAGTTACATCATTATCCTCAAAGTTCTTTAGAAAATAAGACTTAGCCTCAGTCACTCAACCACCTAGATTATTAGCATATAAAATAAAATACATTTCAGTAATTCCATGATCCAGTATCACCTGAAACAGGTTAATACTCCTCTGACAGATTAATAGAAGGTCAGTAGTAGTACAAGGCTGTATCATAGTGTATAGCTGGAGTTATCTCCAGTCCTACCTGGGCCAGCAGCCACTCAGACTCAAATAAACACACAGACGCTTATATTATTTAAACTGTTTGGCCTAATGGCTCAGGCTTCTTGCTGTCTAGTTCTTATATCTTAAACTAACCCATTTATATTCATCTATACCTTGCCACGTGGCTCATGGCTTACTAGTACTTTACATCCTGCTCCTCATGGCAGAGGCTGGCAGCATCTCCCTGCCTCAGCCTTCCACCTCCCAGAATTCTCCTCCTCCTTGTCCTGCCTACACTATCCTTCCTGCCTGGCCACTGGCCACTCAGTGTTTTATTTATCAATCAATCATAGCAACATATATTTGCAGCATACAGGACATCCCACAGCAATAGTGCCTATATCAGTCAACTGACTTCATCTCATCACAGATATTATTATCATTCTGTGTCATCACATTCCAGTAAGACTCTTTGGGAGAAAGAGAAACCACATTCATAATTTTCATTGCAGTATAGTGTTATAATTATTTTCATTACAATTGTTAATCTTTTTATGTGCCTAATTTATAAACTAAGCCTTTTTATAGGCGTATGTGTAAAGAAAAATATAACATATATTAGGTTGGGCATCCTCTAGTGATCTTGGCATATGGACTATGGACATGAGGAGTCTACTGTGAGAGTTCCTGGCCTGTAGTAACCACTCAGCAAATTTTGGCTGCCAATGCTGATGTCACTGTTGCTTTCATTTATTGGTTTGTTTTACTGGTTGTATGACATAATTGCCTGTCCAACAAAATATCATTTAAGCAATACAGGAGTCATGATTAGAAACATGTAGATTGGGCCATTGTACACCAAAAGAAATCCTTGCTGACTCCTTGCCAGATTGGAGTGCTAAAGCAGTAGTTCCTCACTTCAGAGACTAGCATCTTCCACCATAAAGTGCTCCTCTTGGTAGATCCACTTGGATGCTGTCTTCTGAGAAGGAATTAAAGCCCTTCTTAAAGTACATAATGAACTTGGATATAATCTGCTAATGAACTTTGAATGGGAGATGTTTGTGGAAGATAGGGTTTGGGTCTGGCAAGGTACTATCAGGATTCATAGAGGAAGCTGCAAAGAGCAACCTTGTAATTCTCTAGAACTTTCTGTTGGCTCCCTAAGACCCAAAGCAAACCCCAAAACTGGCCCTCAAAGCTCCTGATACACATGCTAAAAATCTAGGTATAGATTTACCTGGTGTTCTGATTGGTATATAGAGAAAGTAAAATTATATGTGGTTTGGAAGTAAGGTTTTTCCCAGAATAAACTCAGTCATACTGCTTAAGCTGAAGCTTGTTACCTCTTATCATACATGTGGCTAGCCTCTCCTCTGTATCTTGTCTCTGGCCCCACAGCTCTTTTTCTGATGCTGTTCATCTGCACACTTTCCATATGAGGTAGTTTATCCTAACTACTAATGTCATCAAGTATCTATCCAACAAGTATGTACATGTACTCCTAGCACTCAACTACCTCTGCCAATTTATCACCTCTCCATCTACTTGTCTATTGTTTTTCTCCTTCTTTCTTCCTTCTTCCTTCCTCCCTCCCTCCTTCCCTCCCTCCCTCCCTCCATCCCTCCCTCCCTTCCTCCCTTCCTCCCTTCCTTCCTTCCTTCTCCCTCTTTACTTCTTTGTTCTTTTCATTTTATTGATTTTACCTATTTTTTCAATACTCTGGGCTGAAGCCAGGGTCTGTACTGTCTAACAGTTAGTTGTAAAGTAATTCTAGACAAGGTCTTAATAATGTGCCTAGACTGGCCTTGAGCTTTATCTATAGTTCACGTAGACTTTGAACTTGTGATAACATTGCCTTAGTTTCCTGAGTATCTGGGATTATAGGCATATGTCGCCAGGCCGACCTTGCATGACCATTTAGATTATAGGTTTGAAGTCAGTCCATTTTCTAAGTTTCCTGTTGGACAACCTTGGATAGATAAATGATTTTTTTCAGTCTTCCCTTTATGGATCATAAAATAGTGATAATAACTAAATCATGAACTAAATGGACAGAGTCACTATGAGGATTAAAAGCAACAGTATTTATAAGACACTACTGCTGCATAGCTCACAACTGACTAGATAACATGCAAAGTATTTATTACATTTTATTTTTTATTACATTAAGAATGGTTGATCTAAAAATCTCAGGTATTGCAAATATTTGTTTATCCTATTCTTATTCCCAGTCTCTTGAAACTCTCCTTTACTTCTCTAAGCCCTTTGGGATGATATTGTAAAACGATAGTGACCTGTGACCCACTGATGAGACCAAGAGAAAATCAGAGTAGAAAGAAAAGAAGCATTGGCCAAGTTTTTTTTTTGGGAATTCCTTTTTTAAATATATAACCAGGAATTAATTAATTTTGTATTTGTTTATTCATTTTTCAGTGTGTTTGCATTTACATGTGCTTGCCACAACCTATGTATGGAGAAGTCAGAACCATATGAGTGGTTTTCTCCTTTTACCATTGGGTTCCAGAGATGAAATTTGGGTCTTTCGGCTTAATAGCATATGGATTGCCCTCTGAGGATCCATAAATGCCCCTATGCAAATTGTGAGCATAGAGAAATAGCCTCTATGAAAAGGAGGTGTCAAGGAATGCTTCACTATCAGGTAGTATTTGAGCTCAATCTTGGGTGACTAAAATCAATTGCTTAATTAAAAGAATAAAGGAGCAAGAGAAAGTCAGAGGTGTGACTGCAATGGAGTATTTGACTTGAAGTAAATTGTCAGGTGGTAAGAGTGAGGTGGACAAAACATCAATTGTGTCCTAGGACTCTGGCTTTAAGGGAAGCATTTTATTCTGAATAATTTTATCAAATGTTTATTGACTATATTTCTCTAGAATCTGGAAGCACTACAAAAGGGACAAGGAGAGGAGAGGCTGTCAAACTCATGTTTTGTCACTGTTGTAAGCTATTTGTAAATGCTGTTATAAAGCAGATGTTTCTTTCAAGAAGAATAGTTTCCTGAATCAGCAATGAGTTGATTGCAGTTCCATTTTGGATATCCTCATCTCTCAAGAGCCCTGGACACAAGCAGATCTATCTACATTTAGTGTATTTGTTTAATAAAAAATAAAAATAACAATCATAATTTATCAAAAATTGCTTAGCTGTCTCAGTAACAAAACCCAAATCTTCCCTGACAATGTAGTAACTTGTGTGTACACATGCACAGAAACACACAGAGATACACACACACACACACACACACACACACACACACACACACTAAAGGAGACAGGAAAGATCGAGAGGGCTGAAACCTGCACAAAGAACTACAGGCAACTAAGAAATGCTGAGAGCTGGGAAAATAGTCTTTCCCACAGAAGAGCACACCAGTTGCTTATCTAATACCAAACGGTCAGTCCTGAAAAATATGCATACAAGTAGCAACATATTGATTTGATTGGTTATACTTGGGAATATATATGTCTATACAAAAACATATAGGCACGTAATAACAACTAATGAGAGAGTGGACCATGAGTTTTAAGCAAAGCAGGGAGAGGTGCATGAAGGGACTAGAGGAAGGAAAAGGAAGAAGGAAATGATGTAATTACAATCTCAAAAATAAAAGAAGTAGAACAAAAACAAACAACAGCAAAATGATGTAGTCTTTTAGAGTACCACCAGGGCCAGCATAGTTGGCAGTAGAACTTGAGGTGAAATTAGCAGGGCCCCATTCCAGAAAGGACTTAGGGTGACCACTTGTCCCTTGTCTTTTGATACAAGTCCTGTTGGTCATCTTGCTGCAGTCAGCTTCGAATTCAGTTGCACTTTAGAAATCATTCTGTCCTTTCCTCATCATACTCATCTGTCCAGCTGCTGATTTACCCCAGCTATTCTGTGACTCACCTCCAAGCACTGTGCTTGACTTCTCCTGTGCAGGCATGAACAAACATCTCTTCACTTTTGCCCAGGCAACAAGAGACTAGACAATCTAATACATCCATGTTCAGCTTGGTGAACTGCTGTGTTTCATGGGGTTACTTACAGGAACATAGGTGAGGGGTTAGCTACAGGAGATGTATCATTGAGTTTCCCGTTCATGTGGCTGATAACTCAAGAAAGCTGCTCTTTAGAAGTGTTTTCTTGTCCTATACTATTTATAATCAGTATATATATATATGTGTGTGTGTGTGTGTGTGTGTGTGTGTGTGTGTGTGTATAATTGCTGTTTTCTTTTTTTTTTTTTCTTTTTTTTCTTTTTTTTTTTTGGTTTTTCGAGACAGGGTTTCTCTGTGTAGCTTTGCGCCTTTCCTGGGACTCACTTGGTAGTCCAGGCTGGCCTCGAACTCACAGAGATCCGCCTGGCTCTGCCTCCCGAGTGCTGGGATTAAAGGCGTGCGCCACCACCGCCTGGCTAATTGCTGTTTTCTGAATATCTCATTGTGATTTTCATTTATTAAATCTTCTCTCATGTGACAATGTGGTTGCCTACATGTACCTTCTTCACCCTTTAATGAGACACTTTCTTTAATTTGGTTTCAGTAGGGAAAAAAATCCAGATCTCACTCCCAAACTCTCTGTTAGACATAATGTCATAATGCTATCTCTGTGATCACTGAAAGAAGAATAAGTGAATAAATGAGTGAAAATTCATAGCCTGGGATAGCAAAGGGATGATAATGTACAATCATAGCCAGCTCTCTACTCTTGTAATAGACTTTTTTTTTACAGAGATAGAGATACTATCCCGTGATCCCCAAGCTCCATACTGCCAAGAAGGTCTATGAATATAACCTCAAATTGTAAACTTAAAACATTGAAAAATTTTCAAACTTTTTTTTTGTAACTTGATTACATGATTCTCAATTTTTCAAGGAGAAGCTTCATGTCCCAGTGTCAAAATGTTGGAGATACCTCAAGAAAAAACTTGTATGTTGTCTATAGAGAGATTGAAATGTATACAGCAACTTATCTCGTATACAGTATTGTGTGTGGGGAGCATCCTTCTGGATGAAAATGGTTCAACTGCTAAAAATAATTAATTTGTCACTCACAATGGATATCGCATACAGTTTCATAGTCAGACAAAATTACTAGTTCCTCAGAACACTTTGAAAATATTATATTCCCCATACTTACTATTTGTCTTTCATTCCTTTGAAATACACATGGATCCCAAGATGTTCTAAGAAAAGCTACATTCTTTCTACGATTCTATACGAAAAACCTCTCTGCAAAAGTTTGACAGAGCTGTAATTCCACCTTTGGATAGAGTCTGAATCTATTTGTCACAACCTGGGATTTCCTTCCTACCATAGGAGAACAGAGACATAAACTTTAATGGTTTGGAATATGAAATATAGGCTAAAATCCAGTCATGTAGGCCAAATGGGCCAAGGTTTTGGTCATGGAAGCAAGCTTGGCTGTGGAAATGCAAGCTTGGCTGGTAAAAATGGAGGATGGATGGGCTTAGAGACCTGCCAAATAAAGAGCAAGAAAACAGTGGTTGAAATAGAAAAGGAGTGATGAGCACACACATTTTGTAGCGGGCAGGACATAAACACTTCAGTAAGGTGAATTACATTTGTACTGTACATATTAATAAGATAAATATGTTCTTGTCTGCAATTGATAGCTTGTTGAAAATGAATAATATGTTCTTGGAGGCAGTAATTTCTACTGATTTACTATTAAGACAGCATTCCTGAGTAAGCATGATTTGTATTCTACATGACAGATAATCTTTTCTTTCTGTCTCTGAGAATATACGTAGAACTCTGGAATGACAAAGTCAAATGGAACAGGATTGGCTTCTGAGATCTTTGGGTTCACTGCTAGTACTCAATGCTTTCTCAAATGGCATAAACTTAACCTTTATTTTTTTTTCTTTTCTTACTCAGATGGTTGTTCTTATTATGTCCTTCCAGCCTGGGAAAAGAATTCTTTTAAATGTTATTGTCAAAACAGTTTTGCTGTGTTATGAAACTTCTTTCTGTAACCTAGATGTGAAATGACAGGCATTTACTGAATATCAGATGTATGTATACACATTGGTTAAAGCAAGACATCGTGTTCTACCAGCTTGTCGTAGGCAAATCCTGAAGACTGAAGAATACTCTATTTGTTCTGTAGTCCATAATAATGGCCTGAATAAAGTAGAAAGGAGCTCTGCGAAGCAATTCCTCTTTGTTGTTGTCTGATTGTGGGTTTTGCTGTAGTGGAGGGAGGGGGGATAAAACCCAGGATCTCTTACTTGCTAAGTAAACACTCCACCTAAGCTAACTGGCTGGCCCAGAAGTTCTTTAAGTATTAATGTCATCGGTTTTTCATGGTGCTGCCATCCTGCTTGAATACACTGAAAGCACTGATCAGACTTTCTAAATTCCAGGGCAGTTGCACACAGGTGGCTTGTGCTCTGGGCTCTCCAATCACATCCATTTGTCCTTAAGGTTTTCCTTCACCCATTTTAGTCTACTGAGGGGCTTGGTGCTTTCAGGACATCCTAAGCTGCATCACCTGACTCCATGACATCTCCTCTCTCCTTCAGCCTCTCCCTCACACTCAGTATCATTTTATTGCCCTCATATCAAACATTTCTTCTCCTTGTACTTATTTACAACATTCTTTGTTAGTTCCCCCAGATCTCTATTCTTTTGCTAATGAGTTGACCTCATGACTTAGAAGCCAATGAAGTCTAAGTTGATATTCCACATTGCTTCCCATTCCTTTTACGTCAGACTGGCTGTCCTCCTTTAATTTATTTACAATGAAAGTTCTCCTGAGGCATAGGCTATATGTACCAGGAATCCAGTCTTCCTACAGCCCTAAGTTAACTCTGTCTCCCAGCTTCATAAGCCAAGAAACACTTGTCAGTTCAGTGATTCTGACAAAGCAAAAGCTACTCACCAGAACAGTTAACTACTATTCTCTCACAGAGTGAAGAAAGAAATATCCAGAATAAAGAATTTTAGTGGAACATTTCCTAAGGACAAAGGCTTATACAGAATGTGATTGTTTTAGAAGACTTGTGCCACATTAGAAGATGACCCAATCTTGTCTTTATTCTTTAAGATTTATGCAATTTTTAATTGTGTATATGTTCATATGTCCATGTAGGGATACATGCATTTGAATACAGGTGCCCACAGAAGCCAGAAGGGAGCATTAGGTCTCCCACACCTAGAGTTACAGGCAGCTGTGAGCTACCTAGCATGGATTCTGGGAACCAAATTTGGGTTTTCTGTAGCTTGAATTTTCCTGCCTGGCCCACAGTCAGGACAAATCTCTCTCACCTGCCAGTCCCACAGCCACTCAGACCCAACCAAGTAAACACAGAGACTTATATTGGTTACAAACTGTATGGCCGTGGCAGGCTTCTTGCTAACTTTTCTTACAGCTTAAATTAATCCATTTCTATAAATCTATACCTTGCCACGTGGCTCATGGCTTACCGGCATCTTCACATGCTGTTTGTCATCGTGGTGGCTGGCAGTGTCTCTGACTCAGCCTTCCACTTCCCAGCTTTATTCTCCTCCTTGTCCCGCCTACACTTCCTGCCTAGCCAATGGCCAATCAGTGTTTTATTTATTGACTAATTAGCAACACATTTGCCATACAGAACATCCCACAGCAGTTTTCTACAAGAGCTGTATGCGCTTTTAACCACTAAGCCAAAACTAGGCCCACAGCATGTCTTTTTGACATGCTTACATGAATGTAATAACTAGAGTTTTTCTATTAAACTTCACAATGAAAATAATTTTGTGTGACTAAATTCAGAATTAATCTATGTCTCTAGACAAAATAGATTAATTATAAATGTACCAAAAGCAACTCAGGAAAGAATTATTGCATTTCCAAGAGTCTCCTAGGCTAAACACCAGGTAGTCATAAGTTTATATTTATATTCATCAACTGAGGTAATAAACCTACAGGTCAGAATAGTGTTGGTGATATAAAAAGCACTTAGGAAGTATCATTTTTCTCTTTCTTTTTTAAAAATATTTCCTTTTTTGTATATATTTAAAACCTACTTGGGTATTTGTACATAAGGTATCATAATTATTTCCTTTTAATATCTGAGAGCATTTAATGACTTATATCTGATACCGAATATTAAAGCTAGATCAGCACATTTTGATCCATATGGTGTGAGAAAATTGGTGATCAGTGAGTTCTGCTCGCTCAAGTCCTATAGGGCAGAATAATGTACAGTAATGATGTTTCCCCCAGCAGTCATAGCTTTAGGCCTTAGCGCTACATCCCTCTGACTTTAGAGTCAAAATCGACCACAGTAACACTTCTGTTGCACACACTTGGCAGCATACCTGTTCCTACTTTGGGTAAGTGTTCTTCAACTTTAAACTGTTTGACATAGCATTTCCATGATGACCTCTGCTTCCTACACTGTCTACAAGGTTTCTGGCTCTATCTTTAAAGTTTCTGGGAACATTTTCTTTTCAATGGTTGAATGATCTAGAAGGGTCTGGAAGAATTATGTTGTTGGAGTATTTTTTACATGTTTAGAAAATACTTTAAAAACATCCTTCACCTTCTTTCTGAAAGACTACTCCTGTGTCTAGCAGGTGTACCATAGCCTTGAGAGCCTGATCATATTCTATCTTTGTACACCCTTCTATTTTGCCCATGATGAGTTACGTCTAGGTGCACTGCTTTCCAAATTATAAAGAAAATGGGATTCACTGTGTCTAATAGTTATAACTGAATTTGGATTATTAAAATAATACTCTGTTTATTTGTGAAGCAAAGTTCTAACATTGACCTACCTCTACTTCCAGTTTGGACCCAAAAGACTTTATTTCACTAATGTGAACATTATTGTGGTATCACTTTATGTACAGAAGGAAATCCTGAATTAAAACACAAAATAATCCCTTCCAGGAGCCCTTATTTTACTATTTCTCCATTTATTTAGCCAAAGCCAACACTCTTAATAACACCATCAGATACATCGATACAGTGAAGTAATGTGCTTTTCCAATAGAATGATTGGAGAATTACATGACTTAGTTTATTTAAACTTATGTTTATGACCGCTACCTGAGTCACAAATTTTTGCAAAAGTCTCTGTCATATTAACGATTTTTACATTACGATTATTTTTTAAATTATTTATTTATTTATTTTGAGACAAGATTTCTCTGTGTTATAGTTCTGGCTGTCCTGGAACTTGTTTTGTAGACCAGGCTGGCCTTGAACTCATAGAGATCCACCTGCCTCTGCCTCCTGAGTGCTAGGATTAAGTGCATGTGCCACCAACACCCAACAACATTATTATTTTTATAATTACTTAAGAAATAAAAGAATGATCTATAGTTACACGATATTCACTCAACAAATCTTTATCAAGAATTTCGTATATCCATAACTTGCATCAAACTGTTACAACACAAATTATGGACTAAGTGACTTATAATCAACACAATCCATGTCATAAGGTTCTAGAGATAGAAAAATCTAAGATCACAGTTTCAGGAAACCTGGTAGGTGGATAAGTTCTACCTTGATAAGTGTTTTTTCACTGTATTCAGTTGTGACAGGAATAGAAGCCAACTCCTATGTCTTTTTCTAAGGATAACTGCCGTCTCTTTCTTCATGGTAAAATTGTTCCTGAGCATTATCTTGTCCTACTGTTTAGGACTTAGGATTTCAATATAAGGACTTCAGAGGGATACAACTACTCTATGGCCTTACCTCATTGATATAGACATGGCAAAATAAGAGTTATACATTTAAATGTTCTTCCCTAGTAAACACTCACTATATTTGAAGGTAGCATTTGGCTTTTAAGAGAAAAAAAAAACAGGTGAATTTCAGAATTCAAAAAGAATATCCATAGAGACAAACGAAGAAGTTCAGAGGAATGTAGGGCTCCATGGTGGTATGGCAGAGGTCTAAGCCAGAGTGAAAGCATGTTGATGTGTTTATCAGGGTATGGATAGCTGTCTGTATGGGTGCATATACCTAAGGATAGAAATCTATGTGTGTGTGTGTGTGTGTGTGTGTGTGTGTGTGTGTGTGTGTGTGTGTGTGTATACATGCAGAAGAAAAGGACAGCTGCACTTATGGTTAGTTCCTCAGGCATTTTCAGGTTTGTTTGTTTATTTTGAGACAAGCTTACTGGTCTGGAATTCACCAGGCTGGTTGGATAGTTAGTATCAACGATTCACCTATCTTTACCTCCATGGTGCTAGGATTAAAAAGAATACTACCATGCTCACCTTTTTTTAAATTAGTTCTAAGGAATGAATCCAAGTTCTAGTACTTGTAAGGCAAGCTTGTTACCAACTGAGACATCTCAAGCCCACAGGGTTATTTTATTAATTGCTTTTTCATTATAAGACAGCTTTAGGGCAGATAATTTTAAACAAATGTAATGGGGCATATTTATGAAGCGTTAGGGAAAGACTTTCTGGGGAAGAGAATAAAAAAAAAATCCATAGAGGATGTCCCAAGACCATGCCTGGAATGCTTAAGGAGGAGAAAGGAAGCCAGTGCAGCTGGAAGAGAAAGAGGAAAGAGCTGGTAGGAAATGGGATCTCTAAGTAACAGATGGAAGTCAGGAGAAGAAAATCAAATACAGCTTTAAAATTTTCTACAAAGGTTGACTTTATGATGGAACTGATACGATCTACTTCACACTTTTAAATTTCTAATTTGTTGTTGTTGATTTAGGTATAACTTATAAATAATGAAGTGTACTCATCTTAAGTAACCAGCTCTAAGTGCCTTACAATTAAATATTTATATACACCCATATAACCACCAGTGAGAAATATATATGTGCCTTTCTGTCACATGGAATTTCTCAGGCTTTTTTTCTTTTTATTTCACCATTTTTCTGTTAATGAACTCTATATAAACGACATTGTGTTCTATGTATGTACTCTTATGAGTCTGTTTTTTCAGTGTATATTAATGAAATTCATCTTTCTTCCATAAACTAATAGTCAATTCTTTTTATTGTTGAATTGTATTCTAATATTTTTAATTGTTGATAGTGTTCATTTTCTTTTTGGATATTTAGACTCTTTCCAATTGGGGATGGTATGAAAAATGTTTTGTTTTTTTTTTCAAATTTATTTTAAAGTAAAATACGCATCATTTCTCTCATTCTTTTTCAAATTCATAGTTTCTTTTGAAAATATTATTGTTACTTACGCATATAAATATATAAATACCACATGGTGAATCTGTTTATTATTGCTTGCATGTACGTTTATCAGGGCCTACCACTTAGATAACCTACTAGGATGCTATCCCTGATGAAGACTAATTCTCTCTCTCTCTCTCTCAGCAGACATTACTTGTCTATAGCTCTTTATCTAGAGGTTGGGCCCAGTGTGATTTTCTCTTTCAATGTTAGTATGAATATCAGTGTTGTCATTGTTTTGGCAACCATGCTGTAGAGGTGTCATGAGTGTGCCTTGCCTCCCATTTCTAGGAAACACAATCTTGCAGCAGACTTTCTGGTCCTCGGGCACATACAATTTTCGGCCCACTCCTCCCTACTGTTCCCTGACTGTTAGGTGTAGAGATTGTATTGCAAATTAGCCAGGGCTAGGCATGCCTTAATCATAGTTCTCTGTATTTTCACTATCTATGGCTTTCTATGATGGTCTCCATCTTCTACAAAGAGAAGCTTCTTTGACAAAGAGTTAGACCTACATTTGTACATGGATATAAGGGCAAGTATTCAGTATTCAAATAATTATACTGGTTTATTAATGTGGTAGTAGTAGGCGCTTCTCTCAGATCCATGACCTCACTAGCCAGTTGGCTATTTTTATAGTACCAGAAATGATTTCCCTTCTGTTGTGTGAGCCTTGAGTCTAATTAGACAGCTATTGGTTACCACCAAAATCTGATTGCTACCATTGTGGTTTTTTAAGGATATCTTGACTTTCATCATTGTTATGGTTTGTAGGAGTCACAGCAGGTAAAAGTATTGATTGCATCCCTTCTTTGACAGCTTGCATAGCACCTGACAATACTACAAAAGCTAGACCTCAGGAAGGAGGTTTTGAGGTCAGATCCAGCTCATTCCTCCAAGTCCTGTGTCTGAAGTCCATGGTATCTGCAACAATAGAAACATCAACTTCTGAGCATCAATCAAGTGGAACAATAGCCTATATTATTCTCAGAGTCCCTTGAACTCACCTAACTAACAACATGGAAAGAAGTTTCTCAATGCTGGTACTGGTTATTTTGTAGATAGTTTATGGCTCCTTGGAGTAGCATTATTGCTCCAAATAGCATAATTTCAATTAAATTATATACATGTGAACACACATATGCTTCTATGTATTATATGTACTTTTAGATTCATGTGAAAAATATGATTCTTTATGATATTTTCATACATACTTAATGCTATTTATCCCTTCCCTTTGCTCTCCTTCTGTATTGATCTCCTTACCCTCTCCTCATTAAAGCCACCTTTCCTGTTTTCTAGGCTAATATAACCTATATCCTCCTCTCATACCCATTATGCTCCTTTTTTACTGTGCTGATTTCTGCAGTTACTCCGAAATATGGCTTCATTTAGAGTACATTTTTAAATTTTATTTTTTAAAATGTTAGTTATACAATTTTTGGACGTATGTATTACAAGTTATGATGAAGACAAGGCTTGGTGGTTGTACAATCCTTCCTCTAGTGGGGGAAGCCATGAGGGACACCAGCGAAGGCTTCTTCATTGCTGGGCTCCCTTAGAAAATTGGTGTAGTTTTTTCCAACTTCCTAAGTACACTTCCCAATGCATATCTTACTTGATTTCTTTATTTTTTTGATAATAAACTGTAATGAGATTTAATTTAACTACAATTTGTTGACATGCATATAATTTTACCATTTATTAAATAAAGATTAAGGAAAGTTTACATATCAATGATATGGATATGTTTGTTTACTTTCACATAAAGAATCAAATCTTGACTGAATGCTTGAAACTAAATGTTGTAGAATGTCTTCAATGTTTTTCAGAGATGATCAATGTTAAATTTGATAGCCATCAATGATGGGAAAACTTTTTTGCAAAATACTTAAAACAAAATGAGTAAAATACATTAGCAACATTTCAGAAATTGATGGAAACTGTCTTAACCTCAAACCCAGATTCTTTTTTATGATGTTTTTCTACAAAACTCAAGTCAACAACTCAAATAGCAAACTTTAAAATCAAACATCCTAATACAATATAATTTGCAGCTTTGATAATTAGACACTTAAGAATGACAGTATAAAATATTAAAGACTTATTTTCTGTAATTAAACCTCACCTTTCTATAAAAGCAGAAAACTCTATGTGTGCCACATTTCATAACATAAAACATCCTGGGACCTGAGTTAAGACAGGGTGCTACATGGTGTGTCCATACAAAGTTTCATACTGTGTGCACTCACAGCGCCGACTGCAGTGAAGCCATAACATGTCACACAGGTGAGCACTGCCAGGAGCACTCTGGAAGTGTGCATTTAGATTTGAATTCATAGAGTTTCATTTTTTTTGTAACAATTTCACACTTGCATCAAACACACTACCAACAAATTCATCGCTAAATACTCATCCCACTCCGGTCAACCCTCTTCCTTCTCCCAACTACCTTGTCTCCTGTCCTCCTGTCCCTCTTTCCCTTCTTCCTTTCCTTAGTTCTATTGCTGTGAAGAGACACCATGACCACAGTAGCTCTTATAAAACAAAGCATCTCATTAGGAGCCTGCTTACAGTTTCCGAGGTCAGTCCATAATTATCATGGTAGGGAGAATGGTAGCACGCAGGCAAGCATGGTAGTGTGGCAACAGATGAGATTTCTCCATACTGATCCACAGGAAGCAGAAAGAGAGATTGACAGGTCTGGCACGGGCTTCTGAAACCTCAAAGCCCACCCCAGGGACACACTTCCTTCAACAAGGCCATAGCTCCTAATTCTGCTAAACATTCCAAAGAAATCCTCTTTCTGATGACCAAGCATTCAAATGTAAGAGTCTGTGTGGGCCACTGATATTCAAACCACGACATTCTCCTTTCCTTCCTTCCTTAACTTTTTAAAATTGTATCTTTTCATAAGCAAAAATAAGTGCTTTATACAAAACCCGTTTTATCATTTGTACTCTCTTTAGGTCAGTGCCTTTGTTTGTTTAATATATTTCTAAAAGTTTGCCAAAATATTTGATATTTTCTACTAAATTCTTATATTAGCCTTTTCATTTAGTATTAGGAGTTATTTTGTGTGAATGTGTGTGTGTGTGTGTGTGTGTGTGTGTGTGTGTGCGTGTATAGGGTGTTGTTTTGTGTATCTGTGTGCACATGAGCATGCAGGTGCATATGTTCTTGTATGTATGTCTGTATGGATACCTGATACTATATTTGATGTTTTTTCATCAAGAATGCCATCCACCTTATCTTTTGAGACAGCATCTCTCATTGACCTGCGTCTTGTTGAGTATAGTAGGCTGGCAGGCCAGCTGACCCCAACGATCTGCATGTGTCCCCTTCCCCAGAATTGGTATTACAGCCACCCTGGCTCTTTATGAGGATGCTGAGTATCTGAACTTGAACCCTTAAGTTTATTTGGCAAGCACGTCACTGAATAAGCTGTCCCTCAGTGCCTAGTTTTTCAACTTGAAATAATAATTTTATATTAATGTAAGATTACTAATTGTGTTCTTCATGGATATTCACAAGTTAAAAATATGTTGGCTTTCCTATTGCATTGACTTAACGTTTGGTTAAACAACTATGGATCTCATACACATTAACTATCAGAAAGATGAGTGCTTGCAGTACTGACAACACACCACAGGAGGAACACCCAGAAAGAAAGCTGAGATAATATTAAATGGTTATTGAAACGATTCAAACGGCAGTCTCAGGGAAGAGTTGGGGAAGATCTAATTTTAGGCACTTGGACAGAAGTCAAGAAGATGTCCTTATTATTGATTAGGTATGGCTTCTGAAAACAGGAGGCATCAAGGATGGAGATCAAGGGTGCTTGAGGTTTCTGCCTGTAGTGGAAAATAGAGTGATGATGTTGATGTTTTGTAAAATGCTGAAAACTATGCATATAGAATTGAGGAGGAAAATATGGAAATTGTGCCAAAGAATAACATACAGTGATACATAATATACATAATTGTTTATAGCATGTGAAGTATAGTATATATAACATAGAATTATGTTTACTTTTAGAGACATAAAAATTTATAGACTAATGTGCACATTTTAAATTGTTCAAATTTTATGACTCACTTCTTTACAGTTTGGGTTTTATTTACAAATTCAGTATCCAAATTTTCATGAAAAAATTACAAATAAAGCCAGTCCTATATTTTTCTCACTTTTTTATTGAAAAAAAGATCAATTCATTTTTTAAAAAGATGTATTTATTTGTGTATTTTGTGTGTATGGGTGCTGTGTTTACATGTATATCTGGACACCAGAAGAGGGCATGAGTTCCTATTATAGACACTTGGGAGCCACCATGTGAGTTCTGGGAATTAAACTTGAAGACCTCTAGAAGAGCAGCCAGCGCCCTTAACTTCTGAGCCATTTGTCTAGCCCTCCATATTTTCCTTCTTAAAGTTCAAATTCCTTATTTTGGGACTTTATGAAATTAAAGCTCATAGATTGAAAATAAGATAATAGGTGGTGATAATTATATGCAAACATTTACCCTTAACAGTAGATTTTTGGCAAATGTAGACACTGTGCTTTTTTTTTTTTTAATTCTATCCTCAATGACCTCATAATCTCTTTGGATTGGAATATAATACCCCTTCAATCTAGGAAGCAGAATTTGTGTTGGGCACCAGCTCCGCAGCAGCGGGAAAGATAATACCCCATCCTCTGTGAAGCACGCCAGTTTCAAAGCTCATTCTCATTCCAAATTGAGTTGTTTTGCCTTTCTTAGCTGTCCTTTGAATCCTTTGCGAAGCTGTAATCTGTAGACAAGTGCTCACCCACGTACCTGTGGTTAGGGCATTGTGAGGCAGCTTTGCCTTTATTCTACATTAAATGTAAAAATTACTTTAATGCAGCACTGAAGTAAAAAAATGCTATAGGCACTCTGAAAAGTAAGAGCTAGGAATTTCTAAGTTAATGATCCTGCAGAAGAAAAACCTTAGCTTCATTGTGCATCCTGTGCATATCAGAATGCGCATTTGACATAAAGCTGAAAGATAAATAAGATAAACCTCTTTCATCCTGCTACTTATTATAAAAGATTAGAAAAACATATCCATAGTAAGTTAGATTCTTTTTCTTTCTCCGGCTTTCATTTGCATATCTCTCTGGGAAGGAAGTTCTAGAGGAAAGGAGAGAGAAAAAAATCTATCATAAAATTTACTGTAAATTTGAATATATGTCTTTTCCATAAGAGAAAATATGAACATTGCTTTGCGTTTAAAAAGTTTAACTATGAAATTATCTTTCCTTTCATATGAAAAAAATTGTTTCTTGATAAACCTCCTTTGTCTATACAGTGCTGATGAATTCTGACAAGACACAAATTCTAAAGAGTTACATCTGATACATTTTTGCGCCTTTGGATACAATAGACAAGGAAGACGTTGATAAGCAGTATAATATTAAATGTCTGATATTTGGCTTAGATGCACAATGATAAGTGATATCAAAGTGTTTTTGGCTGAGTTGGTAAGAGTTCCTACAGTTACTGGTATCAACAGAACACCATAAGATCCCAGCAAAAGACAGAAGAAAAACATGGCAGAACTGTGAACTTTTCAAAGGTACGAAGGACATGGCAACTAAACCTTAGATATCCACTAACTTTTCCTACATATTGAAACACAAGGAAATTGGTGGTTTTCATCAACTCCCTAATTTCCATCACTGTTTGTGGACGGCTGAGTGGCTTTCTGGTCCAAGCTGTTTCTCTGTAAAGTCACACACATGGTTGCCCAGTTGATTGTTTTTCTGTACCTGAAATTCAGTGTGGTCTCCAATTACTAGACCCTGTTGCTTTCCGCTCTCAGCTGGAACACTGCTGCGTTATTCTAACTTTGGCTTTTCAAATGCTAAGCGGGGGGGGGGGGGGGGGCGGAGGCAGAGAATTGACAAGATTAAATGATCACTAAAGTGCTTGCTGCAAGTGTGAAGACCTGAAAATGATCCCCAGATAATATGTAAAAATGCCAAGTTCAGTGGTGCCCCTGTCATACCAGCAAAAGGGAGAGAGAAAAACATTCAGATCCCTGGATCTTGTATAGCTATCCACTCACAAGTTCCAGGTCAGTGCGAGACCTTGTCTCAAAAAACAAGGTGAGTGGCTCCTGAGAAACAAGATCCAAGGCTGTCCTTTGTCTTTTACATTCACTGGGACACACATGAGTAAGCATGCACATCACACATATATACAAGAAAAAAAACAACTCCAGTGTAGTAAGTATGTTCAATCCTATTGTAAAACTCATGTACAAGTTCCCGGCTCTGGCATGCTTGCTGTTATCGCATTAGCAAGTGAAAACTTGGATGACACACTTCAACTGGAGGAAAGAGAGATTCACTTTGCAAAGTGGCATTTGCAGGAGGATAGAAAAGATGTTGGTCATTTTAAAGCATATAATGGAGTGAACAAGGTACAGCTTCAGTAGAGTAGAGTGAATGTTGAAAGGAGAGGGAGCATATTGTTGGGTGCCCTAGAATGAGCCACTGGAGAGCTTTTCGGGGGACAGAAGCAATGTTTAAAATACCATGTTACATATATTATTAATCTAAAGATTGAGTCACAGATCATTGGGAAGAGGAGGAATCTATAGAAGCATTTAATATTTCTGAAAGCAGCTGCCCCTGTCTGGTACCCAGCATCTGCTCACCAATGCTTCTTGTGCCTTTATCTTACTCTGAATCCAGATGCATGGTAATAAGCGTGGTATATATGTGCAGAATAATGCCAAATATGAGAAGTACTTTATGATTAATCAGCAGCATGTGTTTGACTACAGATGGATTTGGGGGTTAGCAGTGATAAGTAAAGGGAAATGAAGTAGACTCAACATTTTTGTCCTTGGTAAAAGGAGACTAGTTAGTTATCTATAAAAAGACATAGAGAAAGAATGAAGAAATCCCTCTGGGTTTAAGGTAATGTTTGAACATATTAAATCTGAATAGATGGCAGCATATCTCATTAAAAAATGTTCACTGTGGCATTGGAAGTGTCAGGCGTGTGTGTATGTGTGTGTGTGTGTGTGTGTGTGAGAGAGAGAGAGAGAGAGAGAGAGAGAGATTCTCATTCATCTATCAAATATATATCAGATATCCTCATCTATAATATACATACAAATGATTGGAAATACAAATAATTAATTCTCTGGGAGATAAGTACTGAACAGACATGTGAGCTGTGAAGATCACTGGAGGAATCAAAGATGAAGTTCATCCATAAAGATAAACAGCAGAGCAGGAGGATTTGCGACACAGGAATTAGGAGATGGCAGGGAGGTAGATTCATGTCATGTCAGAAAGAAAGAACAGGTAAGGATTTTAAAGCACTTTGAGTTTTATTAAAATTGGGATTATTTGAAAGAAAAAAATTAAGTTGTAATGTTTCATAGGAAAGAAACAAATATGAGGCAGACATAGGTTGTCAGCCATGCTGAGCAGCAGTCTGGAAAATGTTAGTAAAAAATACAATAGAAAAGGATTGACTTGGAAAAACTCCAGTTGCAAGTTCACCTGAATCAAGGGGAGGAGCCAACAGTGGAATGGTCCATAGCTCAGCCCTACCATGGCTCTCACCACTGCAGCATTTGAAGAATTAATGAAAATTTGAAAACAAAGATGAAAATTTACCCAACTTTAGCAAGTATACAAGGAGAGTTAGCATTTGCTTCCTTCATTTTGGCCACATTTTCTGCTTTTGATGTTATTTGTTATATTTCCTAGTGATGGATGTGTATCCTTTGTTTACTTAAGTGACCATTGGTTGATTATGAGTTACAGAATCAGTGAAACACAACAAATTAGCAAGACTCATTTTATCTTTGTGATCACTGTCAATGGGGTCCCTAGAGCATGTAGCACAAAATGATTAGCAAAGCTCAAAGTCATTATTGTACAGGAAGATAGGGCAGGGGCAATCAGCGAAGAGAGTTAGGCAGAAATTCTGATTTTTAAAAATAATATTAGTCAAACAGATCCTCATAAAAGGAGCTTAGGTTAGAATCAGGAAGATGAGAATTTGGAGATATCAAAAATATTGTCTCCAAATGTTAGATAAAATAGTTTGAATATCATCTGTGTACTGCATAGAAATGTAATGACAGTAAGATATTCAGGAGAAATTAAAGAGTGGAGAGGAGATTGTAGAAGTCTCCAGTCAGAATAATTATTTTTATTTTCTATATTAAGAATTATATACAAAAGAATACACACTCATGTGATCTACTTGGCCAAGGCAAAAATATCCTGAAATAAACTGCTGAGATACATTCTTCACATTTATTTTACAATTTATTTCTGCATTCCTACAGACACTTTGTGAACTGATTAATTTTCATATTGATCCTGATTTTTTTAGTCCTTCTAAGAAAACTTAAGTATGCACACTATATAAAAGTCATGTTATTAAAAGTGATTTTACAGCGACCAATGTTAAGCATATTGTCTGATTGTGTTCTTCTCCTACATGAAATTAAATGGTGTCCAATAAAATTGTCATAATTGTGTTGCCTTGTTTAATTGGAGGAGCGGAGTTGTCACTGAATTGATGTGAACAAATCAATGGCTAATCAGATTAAAACAGCAATGATTACTAAATGTACTTATGGGAAGTTAATTACTGTATAGTAGTGTCATGTCAAGTGTGAAAAAGCATTAAAATATACTAGGATGTGTCAACAGGCAGTGTCAGAGAGTGCCGTGGACTATGAACCCATTAAACTTGTGTATTTTAGAGCACTTTACTTGAACAAAGCATCAGATCCCAGCCATAACCTGCAAAATTTGCAAATGACTAATTTTTGCACCTCCCACCAAGCCGTGGCATGTTTCCGGCCTGTTTGTACTTTCGCTGCATTCAGTTCTACTTGCCCTCACTGTAGTTGTTCTTTAGCAGATTCTAAATCTCTTGCCTGAAATTCCCAAGATCTGGGCAAGTGGTGAGAATGACATCATCTTTTTAAACAATTCTATCTGGAACTGTCTTATTTCCTTGTATTGTTTTATGTTTTATGATCCATATTTACTTTTCCAACATAGAATTGATACCTCAAAGAGAAGAGATTGTTTACTCTTGATCTACATGACTGACCACAGCGTCAAAATAAAGATTCAAGTTGACTCAACTAGCATATTTTATATGAAAACAGTTTCGTAAGATTACTGTCGTTAACAGCGTCACAAAAAAGTCAGATATCAACGCATTTCTTTTAATAGAATGGTGGTAACATAAGTTACTTGGGTTACAGTGAAGCACGGAATATACCCAATAGGTATCAGATGTTGTCTGGCAGCATTCTTATCTTTTGGGATGGTGAAAACTAGTGATCTGTTAAGTTATTGCATTCTTAAAAGTTCTATTTGCTAGCCACAGGGATGCTAGGTAGCACACAGAGGTGGGAAATGAATGGACTCACCATTAAGGATCTGAAGATAAACCAAGATAATTTGACTCTGAATATACATCATCCCTCCACAATTACAAAGAACTAATCTGTCAATCAGCCTTACAGAATCTTGTAATAGGTGAGCTTTTTTTTTTCCTAGAAACTCCAGTGCACAACTTATTGAACCAATGTCTTAGAAAATAGAGATACCACACCAGAAAGAGTGGAAAGACAAATTGCAGCACACAGTTTCAAATCTCTAGCTTTCCTTATGGTCAAGTGAGGCCTGATTTGATTGAGAAGCTGTAACAAGAGGATCTCTGAAAAGCATGAGAGGGAGAAGAAGGTGTCCACAGAACTCTGGAAGGAATGAAAGGAGAAACATGTTTACTGCAGAACTCTGAAATCCTTTCTGAATTAGACACCAGAAAAATGCTGATGGCAGCAACTCAGCACCTACTGAGGGGGTTCTTCACAGCAGTCAGTACCATCCACTCTTCTCTCCGTGTTTCTGATGCAGCACATACCTGCAACATCCATGAACAGACACTCCGATGTACACTCTCTCTTTCTTCTCACTACAGAGACAATAAAATAAAGATTGTTTGCTTCCCTCCTCTCTCCACTACTCCTCTCTCCAAGCCTTCTGTTCAACTTTTATTACAAACCATTCCAAAAGCTAGTCCATCAGTGGCTAGGAAGAATCCCTCTGCTACTAAATGGAAGCCATTTTCCCATGATTTTAATCACAGGTTAAGGGGGGGATGAGAGCAATCTGCTTCTCAGAGGCATTTTTCTTTTCTTTCTGGCAGTCTCTGTAACTTATTGACAAGAACATTTGTAGCTTGAGGGCTTTTCTTTTGCATCTGTTCCTTCCACAGATCTGAAATCTTTATATATTTTCAACTTAATTGAAAAAATACTTGAAAATGGGAGGAGACTTGAAGAAAAGGTAATGTTGGCTTTGCACTTGTTGCAATAAACATCTTGACCAAAAGAATGTGAGGAGGGAGTGTTTATTTCATCTCACAGTTTACAGTCCATCATCAAGTGAAGCCAAGCCAAGAACTCAAGGCAAGAGCTTAAATTAGAAACCACGGAGAAATACTGTCTACTGGCTTGTTCCAAGGCTCACCTTGAACTATATTTCATATACAAACCAGCCCAATCTGATGAGATATGATAACACACATAGTGGGTAATATGGTCCTTCCTACATCAATTAGAAATCAAGAAAATGTCCCGACAGGCATGCCTAGAGGCCAGCCCAATTTAGATGAGCTTCATCATCCCAAGTGTGTAAAATTGACAACCAAGATTAGCCACTACATGTCAGAATAATTTGTCTGAGGATGGGAATGTGGAGACAGAGAATGAACTGGGAAGAAGTAAAAGCCAGAATCCATGGTGAGTGGGAAAGGGAGAACAAAATAAAACACAAAAGTTTGCAAGATTTACCCAAAAGCTGCAAGATAGAAATTGATTGATAAAGATTTTCTGGTCCCAAAACTAGACTGCGGTGCTCTTTACCCAGTAATTTTCACATATTTTCCTAGTTAAGGCTCAGTAGGACCATGGCCAGACACATGATGTCAAGATGCTAGCAGATCAAGATGCTTGGTCCAGATTAAACATCAAGAGCCTCCTGAAAAATAAAACTTCATACTATCTTTTCCTTAAACTCAGTTCTTTGAGGGAAGATATATTCTATGTCCACACGGTCATGCCTCTACAACCTGTGATTGTGACTTTTCATACATTCTCTGCTTCGCTGTAAAGTTCTTCAAAATTCAGGCTTGAATCTTGAACTGTAACTGACAGGAATCATGACATGTCAGTCAATTTTCCTAAATAGTGAATGAAGAGATGGTTGGGAGAGAGTAAAGTCACACCTGTATATCAGGGGACGGGTCTTGAGTTTAAGTGTCACTAGATAACACACAAGTGACAATTTTTCATACCTATAAAATTTTCTTTATTAGGTATACCTAATGATACTTGTGTGAGTAGTATTGTTGAAATATGTGATCAGATGTATGAAGGAAAAAAGAAGTCTTCTTTTAAGTTCAAAGTATGTTCTAGAAACAGCAAGGTTGTTGTAAGTAATATTTCTTCTAATATTTGAAACATAAAAGAGCTGAACCAGCTGGATATTGAAAGCCGTGGATGAAAATGCCCTGAATTATCCATGCTAACCCTCTAACAAACACAGGATAAATCATTTCCTTCTTCCCTCTACTTTCCCTAAAGATCTGTGCTTTGCCCATTTCATAAGAAAAGTCTCATATAAAGGGAACTGGGCTGACTAAATTTTCAGTCTTGTTGGAATCAATCTCTGCTGAAAGAAGCTACTCCCATCTCCCAGACCCAAAGTAGAACATGAAATCCATACTGGCTCATTAAAATCCTAGACTTCTCCGGGCCATCTGTAATCATGACAAGAGGCAATCAATGTGATTGCAGTGTGCAGTCTACACTGTCATATATCAACACACGCATGCTCTAGCATGCTTTGGAGATGTCGGAAACATTTTGGGATTGTTTTGAGCTCTAGCATTTAGAAGAGATCTTGGTTTCAATTACCTGATGTAATTGAAATGGACTGTGTTCAAGGCACCAGAGGAGAGGCTAGTCATGCCATCTTCCCCCTTTGTGGGCCTGTTGGGTTTCAGCAGCTCAACACTTTCAGTCCCCAATGCGATACCCAAAAATACAGTGCTAACTCTCAGGGATGATACAGCAGCAAATGTTTCCTTTTGGGACACCTCTGAGGATCACAATTACTCTGAATCAAGAGAGAAGTCAGTCAGGCTTGAAGTAAGGGACTTGCATTTAAAGTCACCAGTGAGTGAAATGCATGAGGAAGGTACAGGGTTTCTTAGCTTGTCAAAGCTGTTGAAAATGGTTACTGTCAAACTTATCGCCCGGCTCCCCACTCCTTCTCCTTTATTGTATCGACAGGAAGTTCGGCAGAAACATTCCCCTGCCTGCAGAAGCACAGGGAAGCATCGGGTTACCTATCGATCGTCTCTAAATTTCAAACCAAGAAGTTATTTTTCAAGACTGGATCTTGAAGAAGCCCCTAAATCTCCCCTCATTTAGCATTAAAACTCGGGAGGTGCTGCTCCCTTGCAGAAAAGAAAACTTGTCTACAGCTGTGTTTGGTGCCAGAGGACTTAATGACAGATTGCAGGCGCCACATCCTCTTTAATTGAGTTTCAACTTGTTTCACACATGGGAGTACAGTTGTCACAGAGGAATTATAAACGGACACATCGCCCTTCATGGCTCTGGAGGCCGCTGAAGTGGAGGATGAGAAGACATTATTCATGGCGATTGTCCATGCCTCCTTCCAAGGGCTGACATGACCAGAGTCCTTGAAAAGGATACTAAAAGTCCTGCTCTGGGTCTTGCCTGCGAAGAACTGCTCATTTTTAAACACCGCCCTCTAGTGGCTATAGTAAGAATGTATGAGTCTGCTTCCCACTTGACTTTAGAGCCAAGAGTTTATTTGGATCTTTGATTTTTCGAGATTATGACGGTTCAGTAACCTTCGTATTGATTATGATTTGTGAGTTTTAAAATACATGTTAATTTTAAATTGTGAAAATGCAAAATATAGAAGTTTTCTATATTAACTACTGTAGATAGATGGGTCAGATGTGGTAGGTATACTCACATTACTATATGAGATCTCCAGAGCCTTTTCACAAAAAAAAAAAAAAAAGTAAACTCTCCACTTGCTGAGCAATAGTCCTGCTTCCTTTTCCCTTGTATGTGCCAGCCATCATCCTACCGTCTTTTTCTAGGAATTTGATTATCTGTCACCCAAATGGAATCACATGGTTTTGTCAGTTGTGGATTTAAATTGTTGATAAGCTGCTAAACAAGACTAAACACTAATTTGACAAAATTTGATTTATTTTGCTTCAGCAATAATAAGACATCCTAAAGTCTGAGGCCAGCCTGGTCTACATAGTGGGTCCCAGGACAGGAGAGCAACAAGGAGAGAGCCTATCATACACACACACACACACACACACACACACACACACACACACACATCCTAAGAAATAAGTTCCTAAGTTTTCTATCTAGTAGACAAAATTGACATTTGATTGGTGATTATGAAATAGCATAATACACCATAATATAGAGAGATATACACATACAGAAATATCACATTGACAGTCTTGGTTGAGCTCACATATTTTCCATCATGTTTCTAGTATCAGCAGAGAATTTTTTTTTGCATTTGTGATTGTATTGGCTGTTGTTGTGTGTCAACTTAACACAAGCCAGAGTCATCAGAAAGGAAGAAGCCTCAGTTGAGAAAATGCTTCCAGGAGATCCAGCTATAAGCCATCTTCTCAATTAGTGATAAATAGGGGGGGACCCAGCCCATGGTGGATGATGCCATCCCTGGGCTGGTGGCCCTGAGTTCTATAAGAAAGCAGGCTGAGCAAGCCAGGGGAAGCAAGCTAGTAAGCAGCACCCCGCCATGGTCTCTGCATCACATCCTGTCTCCAGGATCCTGCCCAGTTTGAATTTCTATCCCGACTTTCTTCAGTGATGAATGGCAATGTGGAAATGTAAGCCAAACAAACCTTTTCCTCCCCGACTTGCTTTTTAGTGTCATGGTGTTTCACCGCAGCAATAGAAACCCTAACGAAGACAGTCGTATATTCTACTACCTGGAAACTAAGATTATATTTTAAACTTCGCATTAATAATTCAAGATGGCTTCAATTTTCTATACTTTGTGCATTCATTTATAGTATCTTAAACCATATATATTGCTCATCCTTGATTTATTTATAGTTTTAGGGAGTTATTCTGAGACGATTCTCTTAACTACCTTCTCAGTTCTGCATCCTCTACTGAAACTAATATTGGGCAATTTTTCATCATCATTTACAGCTTACTTAAAACTTACAACTTACCAAAGATTACTCAAAGATGTCTTCTTCTTGGTGTCCTGCCCGATTCTGTGGGATGTTCTGCATGCTTTCCAGATCCCCTTTTGTTATTAAAAGTCATTGTTTGACAGTTTTTCAAACTTATGCCCACTTCAGATACCTGAATTCAAAAATCTTTCCCAAAACCATCATCTACAATTTAGCTGAATATCTCTCGTGCACCCAGAATTTCTACTCTTTTCCTAACAGAAGAATTGATGGTTTTGAACTAAATGCCATTAGCATCAAAGCTCATTTCTAAAAATATGGAAAATGAAACCTGAAATTAGGAAATGACTTGACCAGGTCCAGTGTTATTAAATATATAGTCTATGTTTCTTGTTATTCAATTACCTGTTCCCATTTGATTCCACAGAGGTAGTAGTCTTTCATAGTTTGATGAGTCTTGGGAGGCTTAGCATCCCTTTTTAGGTAAGTGCTATGAGAAAATAACAAAACTCTCAATTACCCTGTCAAATCTACATAAAAATACTCCACTAAGTGCCTGTCCTCCTATCTTCCTGAAGGTCTGTGATGAGATACCTTAAATTTATTAGCACCTATAAATCCTCGTTAATATAATGTGACCCCTGGGAAGCTGCTGCTTCTATAACTACTTTGGGGAGGGATACATAATAGCTTTATTTTAGGAGGGACAGATATTGCTTCTTATTGTCTGTGCCATGTCCTTCCTTTGAAACATGCTGAATCCCCTTTACTCATCCATGCATTCATTCTACAAGTGATCACAGATCTATTAATGCATGTCAGCCACTTTATTTTCCGTAAGTGGTGAGTAAAACAGACTTCAGTCTGTGCCTTCAGGTCTTTGCTTTTGGAACTACCCAGGACAACTGTTACTTGTCTCTGCCACCTGTGCTGTTTCTTGTGGGCTGTCTAGGAATACTCAGAGTTTAAAATAAATATAGTGGTAGAGGTTTTTCTTGTGATTTTTTTTTTTATTGGATCCATACGTGGTTAGGGTGTCTCATGCCAGAAAACTGATGCGATGCAAATCCACCGGGATACCAAAACGAGGAGCCGCTCTTTGTCATTCCTAAGACTGCTAATTGAACTGAAATTTTCTACTCTTAGTATCACTAGTGTGAATTTTGATGACTGAATGGTGTGGTGGGGGTGAGGGTGGGGGTGGGGCATCCCTCCCTGCTGCCAGTGGAAAAACAGCTATTGGTATAGTGTGAAGATGGGAATGCTCACCAAGTTGACTGCTGTGCAGCCATTGTTTCTAAAACCCTGCCCAACACAGAGTAAATATTCAATAAACGCTACAGAATGGAGACAAATGAATGACTGAACTTTAGGAAAGCAGTGGCTGCATGCCAGCTAGTCATTAGTCTTCCTCTACCTCTCATTCTGAGAGAATGCCACGAACCTGGAAAGGGTTAGTAACTAGAATTAATTTGAATGAAATTTGTAATTGTAGCCTTGTTAAGAAAAAATTGTTTTGAAGAGTGTAGAATTCAGTAACATTTCTTCATGAACCTCATTTCTGTAACCCTGGGAACCCTGATCTTTCCTTACTTGCTGGTGCCCTCCTAGAGGCACCTCAGCGAGGCTTGCTTTGGGTCAGCATCTAGACTATGAAGTCTACACTCATAAGGGACACTTTTCTAGTCCAGTGCATACGCCCATTTGTGCTTTCTATCTCTGCCTGTGTGATGGATTAGTAGACAAGATATGAGAAAGTGAATAGAAGATTTTACATTAATTTTTTTTTTATTTAGTAATTACTTCACTGCAGCAAACAAAACTGGATCTGAGAGAATGTTGACATCTAATTTTCAGGTTTTGAATTGCTTGGAGAAAAAACAGATTTCTCTGTCCTCATCTGCTAACTTATCACAGTGAAGTAATTATGCAGAACGGAGTGTGGTCTTAGGTCTCGTTTAACACAGGCAGGTCATAACTAGTCAGGGAGTGGACCCTTGTTTTAAGGATGAGGTAATTAGAGACCTATAATCTTGGAAGGGTAAGGTTGTATCATTTAGCAGACACACTTTCATGGAGTTGCATGCTGGAAAGGAATGTGTTTTACAGCTCTGCTTCATTTATTAACTAGAATCAGAATTAGGAACTAAAGTCCCTTTAATATACCTCTTTGTCCTCTTGTCGGGGTATATCTCTGTCTTCATGGGTAAGATAATGCTTTATGGTCACTTGTTGTCTTTATTGGCAAATTCATATATTCCAAATTGATGTTTCCTTGGATTTCAAATGAATCAAGAAACTGAGATAACGAGACTCTAAATAGAAAGTGGCATTTAACTTGAGATTTCTGTGCTGTAAAGGGCTTTAAATGACCGACTACATTTTAATTATTTCTATGCACCAAAAAAGATGCAAATTTTGCAATCTGAAGAGACAGGCCGTGCACTGCTGTCCTCTATCAGAAGATAAGATATGAATCCATGGTTGTTCAGTGTCACCTTCTCTTCAATTTTGGGATTACTGTAAGTAACTATAAGTCTGACAGCCTAAGAGAGTGATTCATAGAATGAGGAAATGCTATTTTTATTGCTCTGTTATTAGAGAAAAATTATGTAACATAGAACCCCCAGGCAGGGAGGAGAAATGCATGGAGCAGGACATAAAGGGCTCAAAATGCAAAGTTTACATTGTCTTAGTAGACATGTTCCCTTCCCAACATTGATGTGGTAATATTCATGGACTATTGCTTACCATGGAAATAAGCCTGGGTTTTAGTTTCCAAAATATAGTTTTTGGAGGTTAACATCAAGACTTTATTAATTCATTCATTGCCTATGTGATTTAACTTTATCTCCAGACTTCTACCACCCCATCCTACCCTTCTCCCTAAAGTTCCAATGTTCACATCCCTCTAGCATAGCCGGGCCCTGTTTTGAGAAGATAGGACAATGGCTACATGTCTGCTGAGGGGAGGCCATATTCCTTGTTACATGGCCAAATGCCTCTCAGATTGTCAATTTAGTTTAAGGACTTCAAGTCAAGTAGAGGGAAGAAGCACATTCCAGGTATTGTCTTGCTCACTGGGGATTCTCTCCTTACTTCCTCAAATAACTACTGGACTCTCAAGCTTACTGTGTAGCAACTCCTCCAGTAAAGCCCACTGAACTATGTGACAGTTGCAAAACAATGGCTGGAGTATTGTTAAACTTAGCACTTGCTACTTGATTTGTTTACTATGACACAGTCTCTGATTAAGAGTAGAATCTCCTGCAGCCTTGAGGCAGGGGGAAGGCCTTGGACTGGCCTTTACTGGATGTGCCTCCCCATGGGAGGCCTTGCATTCTTGTGGGTGGGAGTGGAGGGTGGGTTGTGAGTGGCAGGATGGGGGGCTGGAGGAGGGAAGAGGGGGATCTTTGACTGGTATATAAAATGAATGAAAAAAATTTCTTAATTAAAAAAAGAGTAGAATCTTAAGAGTAAAGACGGCTCTGTCAGAAAAGAGTTAGGAGTGAGAAAGAGAGTTTCTTTAGATGCTAAGGTCTTCTTGGACTATCAAGAGGAGTAATCTAGGATTGCACCATTAGATAGGTTAGCATAAGGGAGAACACAAACAAAGTATACAATATGAGCATGTGAAGATATATTTTAAACCATTATTTTGTGAGTTAATTAAAAATCTAAAGAATAAAAAAGAGCATTGTTGACAATAGTATTGCTTTAACGAAAATAAGATTAACTGAGTAGGAAATTTCACAATTAAGGAGTAGATCAGTGAGCGCTTTCTCCTTGTGTGTGTGTTGTTATCCGTAGAGTGAAGGCAATGGGCAATATTAAAACTCCTTACATAGACCCAGGGAAATGGCCCAGTCAGTAAAGTATTTGCTATTGAAGCATGAGGACTTACATGTAATTCTCAGAACCCATGTTTTTAACAAATGGCACATGATTGGGTATGCTTGTGATTCTAGTACTGAGAAAGTGCAGAGAGATAAGTCAATCTCTGGGGTAATCATCAGGTTGCCAGGAGTGACTCTACCTAAAACAGAAGACAACTGCTCTTGAAGAGTGAAAGTGGATGTTTATGGCACATGCACACATATGCATATGCACGTCCCCACACACAAACACACATATATGTGTTTAAGAAAGTTCTTTGCCCATTCTTAAGACATTCTTCTCCTTATTCACAAGTATTTTGCTATAAAAGCATATATATTGCACAATAGATAAGGCCTGTGTCTGGTTCTTTTTCCAAATGAAATACATTAAATATAACCCAAATAACCAAGAGAATGTTTTATATTTTATATATATCTGAAAACAATAGGCAGCTGGAACTTATGTTCTATGTATTCAAAATTAAAAATTAATCAATTAGAATTCAAAAATGAAAGCTAATTGGCTACAAATAGAAAGAATCCAAACTGTCTTCCCCCTACTTTTTCTATTCTGTTTCTTATTTATATACATGTATGTGTGCCTGCATGAATTTGTGTGTACCACACTTGTAAACATGCCTGGCACTGGAGTCACAGGCAGTTATGAGCCATCTTATATGGGCACCTGGAATCAAACCCAGGTCTTTTGCAAGAGCAAAATACTCTTTTAACTGCTGAGCTATCTCTCTCGCCCCATCCACCTGTCTTTTTAATGGATGAATCTCTATGGGAAAAACAAAATACGAACCCAAAGTTATTAGTAATATGTAATTGACAAGGAATAAATTTAATAAAATTCACAAGCTTATTCTTCTCCATTGATTTTAATTATTTCAAATATGACTGACACTTGTATAAAGGATGGAAGAAAGGTAGAAAAAGATCAAAACAAGTAGTTTGTGAAGACATAGCAGTAAAGGTCACTTGACAATGTTTTCCTTTAAACTTTCTGTGACACACCAAACGTTTCTGGATGTCTAGATTTCATAGGTATTTGTTTTAAATATCTTACTACATTGTAAGTTTATTTTTCTTGTGTCTGGGTTTATAGGACATATAAACAGAAGTTTACTTTTATTTATCCAACAATGCAATGAGTTGTCTCAATAATTATCCTAAGTGTCGTAGTCATTTTAGACTGCTGTAACAATCTCCATCGACCAGGAAAGCTAAACAATAGAGACTGGTCACAATTCTAGAAGCTCAGAACATAAGATCACAATGATTAGCAGTTCAGGCTTTTAATGATTGCCTTTCTGCTGTCCACATAGCTATGCATGTGCTGTGTCTTCACATCTTGTTTTAGAAATACAAGGAAAATAGAGGTGAAGAGAGAAGGAGAAAGCAGAGAACAGAAGACAAAATGGAAAGGAAAGACCATATTAAAGAATAAAAAAAGAATGAAGATGTGTTAAAGTCAAGCCAAAAGGTCCAATTTAAAAACAACTCCATTGTGGCCTTGTAAATTGATACAAGCAATGTCAGGATTATTAGGATTAGAATACAGTAAATAAAGTAGATGCTTATGTCACCATACTGGTAAACAGAAAGTAAACAAGTAGAAAATAATCTATGCTATCTAATAAATATGGTGAAATGGCAGATCTGATAAACCATCACCTGCAGCCATATTTTTGCAGAAAAATCATCATAGGATAGTAATTTTAAAAGTTAGGTGAGAAACAGAGTATTTACACAATCTTAAACTGTTTACTATGGGTTATTTATTAATTATGAGGCAGAAAATAGTTCTCCACAGGACAGAACTTGGCCAAAACACTTTAATCCAAATTAGCATCAGCAAAGAGTGGCAGATGGGCGAGGTGCCCATAGATAGGACACCATATGAAGGACACATCACTCATGTCATAGTCCAACTATGGGTATATTACCTGAATAGAATTCAGAGGAATCATCAGATGTCTACTTACTCAATACAGTAAGTAGACAAGAGCTACTGGAATTTGGTCTAAAGGAAATACTTGTAAAATACAGAATACGACCCTTGACAACATTGGAATAGAAACAGTAGATTAGCCAAGCAGATATCCATGTTAAATTCCACAAAGGAGAAATTTCTACATGTATATTCATAAGGATATGTATGTTAAACTTCTGTAAGAATGTTTAGCAACATTAAATGACATAATTTAATGAGAAAAAGAAGAAAAGTGGTGAAGCATTTCATCAGTAGAATCAGCAAAGAGCATACAGATACCAAAGTCTTATGATTTTTAACAACTTTGCACGTCTGAAACTATTTCCAAATTATATTTTTTAAAAGAAATAGAGGTTTATGAATTGGTGAAAATGTTAGGGAAAGAAACAAAGCAAAGCCGGGCGGTGATGGCACATGCCTTTAATCCCAGCACTTGGGAGGTAGAGTCAGGCAGATCTCTGTGAGTTCAAGGACAGCCTGGTCTACAGAGCAAGATCCAGGACAGGCACCAACCAAAACTACACAGAGAAACCCCATCTCAAAAAACAAAAACAAACAAAAAAGAAAAGTTTTATGTATGAGTGTTTTTCCCGCAAGTATGTATGTGCACCACTTGTGTGCCCGGAGCCCACAGCGGTCAGAAGAGGCTGTCAGGTCTCCTAGAACTAGAGTTACAGATGGTGGTGGGCCACCACATGAGTGCTGAGAACCAAACCTGGATCTTCTGCAAAAGCAACAGGTGCTCTTAACCATTGAACCATCTTGCCAGCCCGCAAAGTCTAGATTCATTTAGTTTGGTTGGTTCTCTCTCCCTCCTTCCTTCCTCCTTCCCTTCCTCCCTCCTTCCCTCACTCTCTTCCTTCATTCCTTCTTTCCTTCCCTCCTTTCTCTTATTTTTTCATTGCTTTAAAGATACTCATTTAAAGACAACAATTTAAAAAACATTCCTTTTCACGTCACATCAGCCACCTTCTGTGGACCCCCTCTCTCCTGTATGCTGGTTCGGTGGCCATCTATCACTGATCATTTGTTCCCTTGCACTGCCACAGCCCAGAGAAGGTCCCAGAAGAGCACAGAAGTAAAGCTATGTCACCAGCTTGGACAGACTCCCGAGCCATTTCTTCCTCCAGGGGCTCTTTTCTCTTTCAGCTCCAAATCCAATTTTTTCTTTCAAGGTAAGCCACCAGATGGCTCTCTGGGCCTCCAAGGGCCTGCAATGTAATGGGAATGCATTTTACATCTTGTGCTGCTGATGCAGATTAACATTCCTAACCAGCCAAATCATGAACTTCCTCAAAAGTGTGATGCCTACAGTAGCTAAGGAGAACTTTAGGAATTGTGTTTCAGTTACTGCCCTATGGTCTTTAAGAGGTACATAAGTGATGTGTCATACAGCCTGTCTTTCAAAAGAAAAACTGATGTGCAGGTTTATTATGTACACTATTTACAGACCTAGGAAGACTTTTTCTCAGAAAGGAAACAGTTTAGCACATTTGATAGCAAAGTTTTATTACGAAAAATGTTCTTTTTTATATTATGAGACAAACTGATATTTAAAGGAAGCATTAGGAAACATTATTATCACAGATTCAACTTAGGTCCCATCTACAGCATCCCCTGGATTCTCCACTTATACAAGTGGTTCTCAGAGTGGGTTGCTATGTGTGCATACACAATTCACACTTCAATTGCCCCATACATGGTGTCAGAGATTACTTTGAGAAGGATGATGTGACTATGGAACTCACAGTTTTTGTCTTGACTCTGCCTCCAAGTGCTGTGTCTTTAGACACGGTTTAGAGCACTGGGGACTTTGCGACACAGCTGCATCAGACAGATTCCATTCTTGCAGGACCTTACTAAGGTAATTCGTGATGAGGACATCTTCCAGAGATGGAAGAGACAATGAGAGAGAACGCAAAGGGAGAGGCATTGACCACCAATAACAATTAGCACATTTAACTTCAACAAATTTCATTTTTTGTATGTGTGTCTCAATTCTCACTAATACTATTATCACTTATAATGTATATTACTTATTATTGTTACCTCAGTTATGGCATCACATTATTTACTCTTCATTTTGGTCATAACTCAGTATTGGTTTTTCTCCCTACCCTCTTGGGCTTTGAATTCTTTCTCTCACCTTTTCTTCTGTGTGACTCACCTGCCACATCCTTTAATTCTCTGAATCTTTGAGAGTTGTCAGGTACTCTCTCATCATGACCATTGCTCTCCTCCTTCAGATTAAAGACTGACTCTTGACTTTGACCTGAAGGTCTAGTCTTACTTCTTCACCTAATGTGACAGACAAAAGCGTGCTGTGATCTTGGAGGAGCTTCAAAGCTTTCTTCCCTATGTTACTCAGCATAGATATTTTAACGGGGCTTTTATGCTCTAGTCTTTTTCTTCTTTGTCTTCTTTTTATTTTTTTAAATCTATCTGTAAATCCCAATGTGAATTTTTATTTCTCATTATTTCGTGGAGTTTTCACATTGAAATTTGTCAAAGGAGTGACTTTGGGAATGTCTGCTGATGCTGCTCAAAAGCTAATCTCCCTTAATGTGCCATATGCTATCTGTGAACACTGATGCCTGGACTCTGGGGCTGTTGTAGGCAAATGTAACTGAGAGGTAGAATTTAGTACAATTCCCCCACTTAGTTGTCCACACAGTGTAATATTACATATGGCTCATCTCATACTGCAGTATTTCAGAGAAATTACTGCCCTTTCAGTGCCGAAGTTGAACTAGCTTGTTATTTCATTTTATAAATATTTATTGAGCAGTAAAATGATGAAACATTGTATTAGGTGAAACTAGCTGTAGAGGATATAGTGGTCAATGAAACACTACTCTACAAAAGCTTATGCTTCATACGAAGAGATAAATGCCACACTGGGGAACAGACAATGAATTGGGAGCTTTTGATGGTAATAAACTCTATGGAGAATAGAACAACAAGAAAAATGGAGATATGTAAGAGGGTCCATGTAAGGTGGAATGGATTGGTAGTTGACTTGGGTATCCAGAGAGGGACTCTGGAGGAAGAATCTGAATTAAGACCTGGATACTAAAGGGCCTGACTTCAAGGGAATAAGAGTAGATGTCGAAATATCCTGAAGTCAGAAAGAGGTTGGAACACTTGAAAACAGGAAGAAAACCAGGTACCAAAGACAAGCAGCAGTGGGAGATGAGTAAGAAAGGTAGACAGGGCTATAGATGTGGGACATGGTAGTCCAAGACATTGCCTCTGCCTGTTGGGATTGCAAGCTTATTTTGCATTTACCACAAGCAAATATTTTGCAATAGAAGATGTGATCCTATAAAAACCACTTGCTATTTGCAGATTATAGAACCAGAGTTTGACACGTGGTAGGCCACTGTTCTGCCACTGAAGTACATAGCCAGAGTCCCAATTTTAATCAGGCAAAACAAAGAAAAGTGAGTTTCTGGAGAGAGTAATTGAACCAATAAGGTTTATAGAAATGTGAGTTTCTGTTTGGTCTTTTAGCTAAATCTTTTAGAGCTAGGGAAGGTAGAATTGTGGAATGCTGTAGGGGTGCAGCTGTTCTGTGGTTTGAGAGAGCCTGTTACCCTTTCTAGTTCTAGATTGTCCTTCTACAGGCTGGTATCCAAGAACACACACAATTTTCACACTCAAGGATGTGTGTTGCTTAGCCTCTAGAAATACAGAGGGAGGAGAAAGCAGATATACTCTCTATTATTAAACTAGCACAGGATTCCTTGGAAGCTTCCTACAGTAAATACTTTATTTCAATACAGTTTGGGGAAGAAACCATGCTATTGGCAGTCCCAAGTCACAACAGGTGAAAGTACTATCTGCATTTTGTTGTCGATCAAATCATATTGGTCAAGCATTGGGTATTGCTGCTTTCTTATTATGTAACTGTGTAGTGGCAATAGAGGTACTGAGCCTCCCTGGGTCTCACTTTCCTCCTCTGGAGAACTGGAATAATAATAGTACTCATCTGAGAGGATTGTTGCTCAAATTATATTTAAGGAGATAATATATGGAAAGCATTTAGCACATTTCCTGTTACCTAATGGCCACTCCACAAAGTTATACAAGGTAGCAGCAATAACCACCACTCACATTTACATAATGGTCTACTTCACGAAACATCTCACATACATGATGCCATTTGATGCTTACTATAATTATGCAAGGCTACATTACATGCACAACTTCATGCAGCTGTCAGTAGTCAAAATTGATCTTAAAGTGATCCTGTGCCCAAAGAGTATGATTTACCAGAAGGAAGGAGACACAGGAAGTAGAAATAATAGATGAGTGGATACCTCAGTGCTATGAGAGCATAGTGGGACGTGAAGCTTCTATTTCAAATGCATAATTTACAAAACCATGTCTGCACTCAGTTTATGAAATGGTCAATACATTTTATATGTTAATTAAGTAATACAGATTATCTGGTATATTCCAATTTGCATTCATTTTCTTGTTGTATGAAAACTTCTAGGAAGAAGCATGAGCTCTCTTCAGCAGGTGCATGACCAGATACATGCATCACACAGGAGTAGAAGGAGATTTTCCTAAGTACTTCAGATGGCATGGCTTGTTGTACAATATCACCAGCAAAAATGTGTGCTGTGTTCCTTTATAGCACATGTATTCTTTACAAACTCTGTGAGTGGTTAAGTATCAAACTAGGATTTGGGTGATGCACTGGAACATCCTTTCTTCTCACATGCATGCTTCATCTCCTAGAGCAGAAATAAGGCCAAGTGAGCTAAGAGTAGCATGAAGTGGATTGAGAGGGCAGTACCCGCCAATCTTCTGTCTTCTTTCTAATCCTGATACCTGTAGGCAGTCTCCATTTTTAATTCAAGGAATATGACTCTACAAGAGAAGTTCTATCCTTGACAGCCTCGTTCTGCCTTGAGGGTGGTGCCAAACACGCAGAGGTCACCGATTTACAAAGAGGAGAACTGTAGCTTGCTTTGCCTCAGGCAACACATAGAACTGGATAACTCAGTGAACTGCCTCTATGTGTTTCCCCAGCTCACATTAACCTTAGGCAAAATGTGAAACAGTTGAAGTGTGCAGTGGATCTTTGGTTTCTACCTTTTTGTATTCTTTTTTTTTTTTTCTTCTTTGGATTTCCTCCTATTTCTTTTGACCTACATTATATAGGACACGGTAGAAAAGGTATTACCAAAGCGCAAAGGGTTATAAGATGATGCAGTCTTTCTACAGAGGAAGGTGATATGTAATGACCCAAATGGCTAATGGTGGCATTCCTAGCTTGATAACATCAAAGCAGGGCTAGTTTGTGATGTGAAAGTTTTGTCTCAATTAAATGCACCTGATGACCATTCAAACTGCTCCAAGTGAGATGAGTCTACAAAAAAATCCATGGCTATAATTGACATAGTTTCTAATGATTTATTTTGGAGAAGCCGTTGCATTGACATATTACCCTGATGCTTATATCATCCCTTGCCTCTGGGGTAAAGCACTGCAATTTTGAATCAGAACTCATGCTTTAAATTCATTCTGGATATAACAGAAGTATGTACTTTATAACACTTGACTTATATTCCCAATAAATAATTTCTAATATTTGCTGATGACTTTGGACACAAATGCTAGAAAATTCTAGTGTGCTCCTCCACTTGATTTATTTATTCCGTTTATATAAATTGTCTTTGCAAACTGTTTCCCAAAATTCAGTAATGTAGTTAGCTTCTCCAATAACAAATAATAGCCAAAAAAGAAAATAATGTGAGATATGACAGATAGTATGAAAATATAGAGAGCATATTTTCAGTTTAAGTTATGAATGAGATTGAGAGTGTATTGTGTTTCCAGTAGTGCTCCAATGAGCAGAAAGTTCACAGATAGAGAAGGTCACATCATTTCAAAGTTAAAACATAAAACAACCAAGACTCATAGTGAAAATCTTAAGCTTAAAATCAGGAAGCATGCTGTCATTTACACACACACACACACGCACGCACGCACACACGCATGCATGCATGCCATTATCTATAGCCAAGGCACTTACTTCAGTCTTCTACATGACTTCTGTTGCTTGTAGATTTTTTTTTTTTTTTTTGGTTTTTCGAGACAGGGTTTCTCTGTGTAGCTTTGCGCCTTTCCTGGGACTCACTTGGTAGTCCAGGCTGGCCTCGAACTCACAGAGATCCACCTGGCTCTGCCTCCCGGCTTGTAGATTTTGAGTAGGCAAAATGTTTTACCTCTAGTACTGAATTTTGCACTCTATTTACTTTGTCATTCTCAGAAGGCCCCAGGTACAATATATTACAGAGAAAGATTAGCTGGTATCAGAAAATTTGAGCTTGAGTCTAGAATTAGCCATCTTTAGTACTCTCCTTTGCAAACGTGACTTGTCGTCTTTGATCTGTAGATTGCTCACTTGGAAAGTGGGGTTAATTATAGCTTGCAAGTATTAAATAAACAATCCTCAAATATGCAATATGTGTAATAAATCTCAACTGAAAAATGTAACTAGGATGTTTATGTAATTATATTAGGTCTGAGTTGAGTGGAATTCAGAGGTTATTCTGTGGCTCCCCTACTCAGGTTGACTCCTTTTCCCTGGTGATTCTCTAATCACTTGAAGAGTGCTTTTGAATGGCATGGGAGAGTATCTCATCCATGTGTCAGTTCAAAGCCTTTATGTTTGAGTAACAGAATACCCATTTTGTAGCGCTCTGTAAAGTAAGGGTTTATTTTTCTCATAAGTCTGGAAGGCTAGATGTGGGAAACTCCAACTTCCATTCAATATCCTTGCTACAGATCCAATATATCTGCAGTCTTTGGGGGCTTTCCTGTATGATTGAGATTAAAGCTGGTAGCCTCAACTCTCAAAACTGGACTTATTCAAGAAGGAAAGGAGAGCAATATAATGATAGCTACACAAGTCCTCATTAGTCAGCAAATCAAAAGCACGCTCGAAACACTTCAGCATATATCCAGTTTCACTCCACTGGATAGAAAGAAGGACTGTGGCCATCATTAGCTACAAAGAGGAGGCAAGAAGCGCAAATTTCAACTGAAACACAATATTACTTGATGTATAGCTTCTGAACAAGAAAGGAAGTAAAAGCCAACTCTAAATTTAACTCAATTTCTGGCTAAACACAAACCTCAAAGCACCAATGTTTTATTACAGTGAGATGCCAGTCACTAACATCCAGGGGGCATAAATCCAATGTATAGAGCATTTCTGTTTTTCCAGATATGCCAGTTCCTTAACAGGATGGCTGCACTCGTTATTATGCTAGCTTTTCTCATTTACTCTGAGGAATATTTAGCTTCTTGTATGAGAAACCATCTAAGTTGTATTTTCTTTTTTTTCTGATATGTTTGTTACTCTGGAAATCAGACACTCAAAGGAACTGTATCATTAAGACATAGCTCTCTGTATGTAGCAAAGTTTACCAACAATAACTAATTAGCCATTATACCCGGATGAATGATAAATGCAGAAAACACTACCTATGAGCAGCTATGGTGTTCATAAAGGAGCTAAACTTCATTCCATCTGTGAATATTACAAGAATCAGTATGTGTTTCTTATAAGTTTAGAGAGAAACATATATGATAGTCAGTGTTCATAAAGACTTGCTCATCATTTGGTGATGACAGTGGAGTCATGATTTTCACTTCTCACTGTACTTCCTTATGATTTGGATAACGTCTGTCTGTATCCATTGAAGTATGCAGTAGCATCTATAGGTCAATATACAGTGCAGAGTGTAGGCAGAATAATAATGCTGTCCTAACTACATGATATAGAACATGATTTTGAGGAAGAGCTTTTTATAGAGGACAGGCCATTCTGGGTTAAGGTAGATTATTGGAAGACCTTTGAAACAGGAAAAACTAAATTATCAAGGGGTTAGCACATACCTCTTTAGCTCCCTTCCTCATAAGTCTTGTTCGACAGAGGAATAAATGGCAAAAATTACATTAACACAGCTTGAGCTTAAAGACCACAAAGAAGTGAGATAAAGACATGTGCATTTTTGGAGTTCTTGTAAAGGACCATAAACATGTGTGACCTTCTGTCTTATATTATTTATATGTCTGTCTCTATGGATATTGAACTAGCTCCTAACAACTTGACTCAGATATAAGGAAAATTTTCCAGATGCTAAAGATGTTTAATATTAAAAACAAACTCTATATTTTAATTTTAATCAGCCTTGCCAAAGCAATGTCTGATTGTCTGGGTATAGTGCATTGATGTGATTGGAATCATGCCTGGTACTGAATATTGAGGAAATCCTGGTTAATATCCTTATAGACATCTGGACGATGCCATCATGTATAAAATCTCATAGGGAATAGGGCTTAGGAAATGGGTCAGCGAGTAAGACTGCTTGCTGTGTGTTTATAAGGGCATAAGTTTCAAATCTCGGAAAACAAGTGAAAAACTAGTTTAGTTGTACACATGCACCTGTAACCATGGGGTGCTTTGGAGAGCAGAGGCAGGACGGTCAGCAGAACTTACTGAATGCCAGGCTACCTCCAGGTTCAAAGAGAAAATGCTTCTCAACAAAATGGGGTGGAGAATAGAGGACAAAGGTATAGCACTCTCAATGTCCTCTGCTGTCTTCTACAGTCTCAGAGTTCTGCACAATGATACACGTTTCTGCACCACACACACACATACACACTCCAAAACATTTTTCAAAGATTGGCATACATAAAGAAAAGAAAGGAAGGAAGGAAGGGAGAAGAAAGAAGAAAGAAAAAGAGAAAGAAAGAAGCTTATGTGAATATAACAGTGGTTTATTGTGGGTTACTATGTGGTTGTTCAGAAATTTCAATAATAGGAAACAAAAATGCATGAGTAATACATTTAGCTAGTTTTCTCTTGATAGATCTGTAGCTAGAGTTTTCCTGCCTGACCCACAGTCAGGACAAATCTCTGTCACCCGCCAGTCCCACAGCCTCTCAGACCCGACCAAGTAAACACAGAGACTTATATTGGTTACAAACTGTATGGCCGTGGCAAGCTTCTTGCTAACTTTTCTTATAGCTTAAATTAATCCATTTCTATTAATCTATACTTTGCCACATGGCTCGTGGCTTACCGGCATCTTCACATGCTGTTTCTCATCGTGGTGGCTGGCAGTGTCTCTCTGACTCAGCCTTCCACTTCCCAGCTTTATTCTCCTCCTTGCCCCGCCTATACTTCCTGCCTAGCCAACGGCCAATCAGTGTTTTATTGATTAATCAGCAACACATTTGCCATACATCCCACAGCATAGATCTAGAAATCTGAAGCTTTCCTATAAGCCTATACATGATGGCTTCTCCTTCAGTGCTATTAATACACAGCCCAGCCTTGTCTCACAATTAGTGAGAGCGGAGAGCTGAGTCAACAGCATGGTTAGTTAGCATGCTAGTACTCACTCCAGGGCTGCAGGCTGTGGAGGTTCAGAGGACTGAAAAATGCACTCCTGAGGTGGACAGAGACACCTAGAGCTCAACAAATACAGAAATAACTTTGTAACCTCTTCAGATATCTCACCAGGAGTATCGTTTGCTCAAAGCCCTCCTTCTGAGTGTCCATGGATCAGCACATGAAAATGCAACACTGCTTCAATATGTAACCAAATAACATAAAGTTGTACATTAATCTACCAAAAAAAAAGAATGTAAATGCGGCAGATGCCTTTAATCCCAGCACTCGGGAGGCAGAGCCAGGCTGATCTCTGTGAGTTCCAGGCCAACCTGGTCTACAGAGCAAGATCCAGGACAGGCACCAAAAACACAAAGATAAACCCTGTCTTGAAAAGCCAAAGAAGAAGAAGAAGAAGAAGAAGAAGAAGAAGAAGAAGAAGAAGAAGAAGAAGAAGAAGAAGAAGAAGAAGAAGAAGAAGCAGCAGCTATAGGAACTGATTTTTCATTCGAGAAGCTCAACAAGTCTGACCATCAGTCAAGTGAAATGTGACTTAGACCTAAGCAGTTAGAACACCTTACCCATGGCCCAGCACTATGCCATGTCATTTAGGAATATAATTGGTGAAAAAGCTTCCTAAAGCTAAGTGTAATAATCATTCTCTTTCTATAGAAAATGAACATGCTTGAAAAGGAAGACAACATATACGAAAGCAAAGCTGAGATATAGGGGTGGGAAGAAAAATGAGAGAGAGAGAGAGAGAGAGAGAGAGAGAGAGAGAGAGAGAGAGAGAGAGAGAGAGAGAGAGAGCGCGCAATCAAATCCTTGAGAAGCTGCACCCAACTACAATTGATCCTAATGCATCTTTGGACTTTTATTGCCATTATATTTTTAAATCTTGGTACTCACATAGAATTACAGGTATAGTTTCAAATACATAAAATTAAAAGCAAAATTATTTCCAAGAACCAGATAATTGCTGTAAGATTTTTAGAGCACAGCTAAAATGTGGTATATTGGCCTGGCTGTGGCCTGGAAACTGATGATGACGGCATCTTAAATGATAGAATCACTGAAAGTCACATCTACAGCCGTTTCCACTCGAATTAGCACACTGCTGGAAGATAACTAACGGAATGTGTTTAATAGTGACTCAGAGCCCAGCACAGTGGTAACATTTGCCAGGAATATACCCAGCAGGAGTAAGCAGGGCCATGTGTGTAGCAGGAAACGGAAATTCCTTTTGCTAGAACAACTGAGAGCTGCCAGCACTGCTGCAGAAAACATTCCAATGCACCTGGTTTAGCGTTTGTAATTTGTGTGCCACGCTGCACTGTCTCCAGCTCCAAGGCAAGATTGGTTTGATGTCACCCAGAGAACCCATCTATTCAGTTGGAGGAGGGAGCTCCTTTTGCACAACTTTACTCTGGCTAGGGGCTTAAAACTGTATCCTACAGCACTGCGTGTCTGCTTCCACATAGTTAATTGTTAACTGTACATACAGGGTGTTAAAAGTTATGCATAAACAGCTCCTGATTAGTGGGAAGCCTGAGTTAGGCTATAAAGGCAAGCTTAAAGAAAAAGCCCAGCCCTTTGCTTAGTAGGGGAAGATGACTAGAAGGGCTTGTCAGTCACTGCTTTTAGCCAAAAAGCCACAGGGCAAAGAGGAATGGGACCCTGCAGACCTGGGGTCAAACCCCTTGCCAGAGCAGGCTTCTTTGCAATTTGCTTCTTGTGAGGTATTAGTCACTGCTCTTTTGTTTGTTTGTTTGTTTAAAAATCATGATTGCAGCTCATATGGGAATCTGAGACTCGTCCACATTAGCGTTGTAACTGCTCCATGGGGGAACTGATCACAGACACTCTCTGGATTCACCCTCAGAGCATGGGGTAGGCTCAGTTAAGTGCACTCACTGTCAATAATCTCCCCTCCATGCATAATGCAGAGCACACACTCTAACTCCTCACTGTGTAATTTGGAGTCAATACTTCAGAAAGTGAGAGAAGGGAAATCTCGCTTTATGCTTTTTAACCAGTGTTGTTTAACACTTAGATGAAAAGCTTTGCAGGCATCACACCTTTGGCACATTTTTCTTACATGGAAGTGACTGGAGGTGATTTATTTCTATTATGGCTTATTTTCCCCAGGGGAAATGTCACTGGCCAGTGCATTAACAACTTCTTTGCTCTGTATCATTGTTGTGGGGCTGGTGGCGAGAGGGAGAAAGGGTGTTAGACTATGGCATCCTAAATCACATATTGTTATAAAGTGTGCCCATTCTGTTTGGTATACACAGATAATATTTTCACTTGCTTCTTTCAGTCATAATTCAGGTATGTGTATTATAATGTATGTGGAACCAGTTGATAGTCTGGATGGCACTATGAAGGTTTGAATAATATACATTCATTTCATTCATGTCTAGAAGTCCCGCTCTTCCTGTCTGCTGATGGATCTACTGTTTCCTGGCTTTCTGGCCCTGATTCCCACTCCAGTTATTTCAAACTCCATTCTATTAAAGCTTTTCTGTGATATTCCTTAGTTCTGTCCCTAGGTAAAGCCAAAGCATTTTCTGCACTCATTCTGTTAGTCCTCTTGGCAAGGCAGTATATTTCTCTTTAGGTGAATGTATTCTGATTTTAAGACAGGTTGCCTGGAATAGTCTTAATATGTGAATTAAAATGGTTTTGTATCAGATAACTTGATATGGCCTAAAGGGAAAACTTTTTCAGTTAGTGTGTTCTTTTATAGACTTCTCATGGGAAAGTTATTTCTGTGAGCGAAGCTGTTTCTCTATTGGATGTTCCTATGACACTGACTTCATCTGGGATGCTAAGATCAAATTTCAGACTCCTGGACCCTTCTGAAGACTTCGTTTCAGTTGTTCTACTGAGGTGCTTTGTTGAATCTCACAGTCTTTAGGTGCCCACTGCTCTGGAATTAATTACAGATCCTTCCGTATAATCTTTTACAGACAATTTAATATATCAATAATCATTTCCCATGAGGGGTATCATGGACATTTTGCTCACAGGTGTGTGGGATCTCAAGGAGGCACATTATTCCAACCTAAAAAAAGAAAGTGTGCTTCTTCTTTGAGTAAATGAATTTCTACAACAGAAAGAGATGACTTAACCATTTAAAAAAGAAACCAGCTCTTTGCTTCATTGAGGATGGAATGGCTTTTCCTTGCCATGGTTTGCGTGGGACCTTGAGAGAACAGCAGCAGTAGGGTACATCTAACTATTGCTCTCACCAACATAATTAATGCATGGCTAGCTGATTGTGCTTCCATTGTGTTTCGAATTATTTGTGCGTTTCCAGGGAACAGCCTATTTACTAAACATGCAGAAATCGTTATTTTAACAGTAGAGCTTCTCAATGACCCCCCTGTGCACTCCATGTCACTATGTCACATGGAAGATGAAAGAAACCTAGTTCTGAGCATCATTACCGGCAGTCACAAAGTAGGGAGACAGGGATTACTAGAGCAGTGTTTCCCTGATACAGTACTGAGTTGGAACGTGGGCGCTTTCCCTGTGATTGAAAGTACAGAAAAAAGAAAACCACCCATCCTACAAACACTGAGGTCTACTGAACCATGTACTCTAAGCAGCCAGAAAAATCAAGCCTCTCACTTCAAAGGTATTGGAAAACTTTCAAGTGTGAATGCCAAAAAGCTAGGACCCTGAGTTAAAAGGGAAGGGCATTTAAATTTTTTTCAAAGGAGTATAATGTTTTTTTGCAGTCTTCATGAGTGCCTTATTTTGAGTGGAGAGCAGTTTCCACTTAAGGGTCTCCAAAAGCAGGACAAAGTATATAAAGATGATTGTGAGACGCTAAAACCCTTTCATTCCCTTGGGTCTGCCAGTCATCCCACGTGAAAGCCCATTCTCTCCCAACTGTATAAATTGGCCCCAGGGTATAGTATTTGACACAGAAAGCTTCAGTCCCAGAATATTTCTCTCAACTCAATTTTCCTTAAAATTGGCCTTGGCTATTAAGTTGAAGACAGAAAATATAACCTCAGTGAGGGGATACATTCACAAGGACATCTGCCACTCAAAGGGACTGCATTTCCTCAGGCAAATCTCTCATCCATAAAGCATTCAAAGGCCTGTGTCCATAGAAGAACACCTGGGCAGCAAATTTTGGAAAGTGCTAGCAGGTGAGTTCATGGAATTTGCTACAGATTTCTACATTTGAGCAAATTGGAAGCTGGTCCCTGGGGTCCACTTACATGATTTAAAGTTTCCACTGACTTACAAAAACAAAGTGAGTGATGTTGTAGGTCAGTGACTACACTGGAAAATCATTTATTTAAAGAGGATTAGTACCAAAAAAACCTCTCTAAGACCTATAAAATATAAATAGTGTGAAATGGTTTGCACCTTTAGGAATTCTGGGCACAGACTTGATTTTTTGCTAATGGATGTGCTTGGGCCACTTCTAGGTTTTAGCTGCGCTGCTTCCCGGTGGTGCTCATAGTCAGGAACTATTCTATTTGGTGGCTGGTATTCTGAGAACTCAGGGATCCCAAGAACATGCCTCAAGGAGAAAGTCATCAAAATTGAGTTGGCATCACATTTCTAAATGGATTACTACAGAAAGAATTCCCTAATAATGATTTGCCATGATCTGACAAATGACCATTTCTAGTCAAAGTTCACTAGAAAACAGTGCTATTCTATTGGCTATAAAGACATTTTAGTGTTTTATTATTTTAAGGTATGCCTATGGTGTTTCAGTACACGACTAATTGTTCCACTACCAATCTATGTACATGGCTTTGGGAGAGGTTTTATTTTCCCTGTTAGAGTCTGGTATCTTTCTATTTATCTGCCCCGTCAGGTGGAAAGAACAGCAAGGCTCATGAGTGAAGTATTAGAATCTTCCAATTAGTCATTTGATGAGCATTTTATGATGTGTCTAATGCATGCCAAGCACAGGTCTAGAGGTGGGACTCCAATTGTGACCCCCTAAAGGTACTTATGGAAAGATAAAATTGATTAAAAGTCCCAGTGAAAGAGTAGAATCTAGAGAGAAGATGTTCAGCTGATGTAACAGTCCATAGGGGTTCCTCGTCTGGGCACTGATGCATCTTGAAGCTGTGCACTGACAAGCAGAGATAGCTTCCTTGGAGAGTGAGAACAGATCCTGTGCCAAGGTAGCAAAATCACTGGAGAAAAATGGATCTTGCTGAAGTTGGATGGAGAAAAGCCCTGAGAATCTGTGAACCTAGTGTCTTCATGCAGACAAGTTGACAGTCTATTCCTCACTCTGTTTCATAAACTCTCTGCTTCATAAACTCACCATCAATTTACTTCTTTTCATAATTTCCTTTTCCAATTTACAATTTTTAAATTTTCATTGTATGATTTCATTATACAGTGTATCATGTCACAAAAGGATATGTATATGCATATATGTTTATATATGTGTGTGTATATGTGTATATATATATATATATATATATATATATACTGTAAGAATATTTCCCTATACTATCCTTCTATCCCCTTTCTAATTGAACACTGCTTCTAAGAGTTCTAATTTTTATTACAGAAAAGTAAGAGAGGACAACAGTAAATGAATGACAGTTAATAAACTTAACTCTTAAGTCTATGTGCTGAAGATTGAATCTGAGTGCTGTGGCTTCCTTTTAAATGGACTTTAAAAATTAACCTAACTTCCCTGAACTTACTGGCAAAAATCGAGGTCAATTGTACCTTCCTTCCTCTCTCTTAGGATCTTTGTGATTATCCAAAGAGATCACATAGATTTGGCATCCGTCTCAAGAGGTGGCATGGGGCAGATTATCAATGAATAGCCAATGCTATAAAGAGGCAAGCACATAAAGAAAATCAGAGCTGAGAAGATGGATCAATTAATCAAGTGCTTGTTTTACAATCATGGGGACCTAAATTCAATCCTCAGTACCCTACAAAATATCAGGGCACAATGGCCAGCGGTTCTGCTCTCAGAACTGTTGTGACAGGGACAGACAGCTCCATGGGGCTCACTGGCAAGCAAGAATATTCTCCTTGGCATGGCCAAGGCTAGTGAGAAACCCAGTCTCAAAATAAGATGGAGAGCTCCCGAGAAATAACACCTAAGGTCATCAACACACACAAGCACACATGTGCAAGCATGTGAAAATGCATGCCTCACCCATATTTCATGGAAACACTCAAGCAAATAAGCTCCTGCTATCCTGTAAGATGCCATGGTGGAATCAGCTGTGCTATTAATCCAAAAAACAGGAGAATCAACTGGTCTACAGAAGGACAAATCCATGTGTAAAGGAAAAGAAAGAGCAAAGTTCAGACTGTCGTCCTCATCCTACTTGGCTTTTCTTGTGCTCTCAAACTTTGTATGCTCTTGGCATGACAGCAATATTGGATAGTGTTTCCTTTGAATCCCACTTCTCACAAGTATCTTGGTGTTAGAGTGTCTGCTGGGATACTAATATAAGCAGATGGGAAACCTACAGGAATAATAAAACACCTGTCATTGTGGGACCCCACATGAAACTCTTCACTGCTCGCCTAGGGATCATCGTTTGAGATAATTGTGCATGTTGGATGGACACTTCAGAGTAATCATGTTCAATGGACTGAGTAGAATCTGTTTAACTCAACTCTGGATCCAGTTTAGTGTCTCTCCCATTCTGCTCTTGACTCTTCCATCTTCCTTCTGTTTCCTGCCTGCAGCTTCATTCATTTTCTCTCATGTGTTTCCCTCTCATTTTCCATCTGCTGTCTCTCACTTCCCATACATGGTTTTGCCTCTGCACATTGCTGTGGAACCTTCACCAGAGATCCTCAGAGCTCAACTGGTTGTTGCTTAGTGGGCTTTGTAAAACACTCATCACTGTTTCTG